>NC_143013.1:265386618-265542598 GCF_055824585.1 Amblyomma mixtum | reverse complement strand
TAGTTTTAAAAGTGCGTTTAGTTTTTTAGGCTGTTAGGGGAAGTGCAGGTTAAGGAATAGAATTTAGGTCAGTGACCTAATTTCGGCCGGGACTATTTGGCCGACAGTTGTCTCAGTGTTTTTTTTTTTGTGCGTTAACTTTTAGAGAGATAGCTATTTTTTTCCAAGTGATTGATCGGCATTTGCGGTAGCCAGACTTTTATTTGATTTTGCACGTGTTTTCAAGTGTTTTCGTCTTGAGCGTGTAGATATCTGGGCATTTGGTGCAAGCATTAATCGAGTGTTGCTACGATGGTTAAGTTACTGAAGGTTAGATGTATGGAGTGTGAGGAATCGGTGAATTTAAAAGAAACGCGGTTCGATTCAGTGGAGGAGGCCGAAGGCGCAGATTTTATGTGCAAATTCTGCGTATTAGGTGCACGCCTGGACAGGGCTGAACAGGCGAACAGCGAACTAGTGCTAAGGATG
This sequence comes from Amblyomma mixtum, assembly GCF_055824585.1. Taxonomy (NCBI): domain Eukaryota; kingdom Metazoa; phylum Arthropoda; class Arachnida; order Ixodida; family Ixodidae; genus Amblyomma; species Amblyomma mixtum. The sequence continues at coordinate 265,542,130 of NC_143013.1, read as the reverse complement.
GATGCTCTAGAAACAGAGTTACAGATAGAGAGGGCAGAGAAGCGTAAGCTTCAAGTACAGCTATCTCAGATCGAGTCAAAAACGGCTGACACCGCCATTGGAAGCCACAATGGCGGGCATTCCAGCGCCAGCCACGTGGATGGGGCTTGCACTGGCATGGACAGCGAGGGGCCAGTAGGTCAGACATGTTCAGGCAGGAACAGCTATGCACAGGTGGCAGCTGGGAATTCGAGAGGCGGTACTGAGAAGGGGTCCGGGCTACTTCCAGGAAATGAGGGCACAGTCGCTGATAAGAGGCAGCGAGATCCGGAAGTTAGGAGGGAGTGGCAGAGTACCCTAGTGCTTATCGCTGGTGACTCAAACATGGGGCGCTGCAAAAGAGCTATTCTGGACCGGGTGAAGGGTGATAGGCGGGTAGCAGTCGGGGTGTTTCCAGGAAAGACAATGGACGATGTCCTGACAGCGACTAAAAGTGAACTTTCCGAGAAGGCTGCAAGGCGTAACTTGGTAGTGGTAGCGGCGGGGCTAAATGATGTCCTGAATGGTAACGCCGCACAAGTAGGGAAAACATTAGCTGAGGGAGTTGACGGTATAAGGGCGATAGCACAGCAAGCGCAGATCGTGGTGTGTACAGTGCCTGAGGTACAAGGAAGGAATGCAGAGGTTGCTAAAGACGTTGTGAATCTTAATCGCGAGATAAGGCAGTTAGGCCTCGAGAAAGGCTTTGAGGTGGTAGAAATAAACAAGGAAGTGCACAGGGCAGGTTCGGGCAGAGACTTTGGACGAGATGGCATCCATTTCAGTGGAAGGGTAGGAGAAGAGATAGGCAGGCGCCTGGGAGGCCGAGCGGTAGCTTTTTTAGGGGGTCCACAGTGGCTCAGGGCGTAGGTGTAGGTAGAAGCGATGTAAATGTAACAATGGCGGCTGATCCCAACAAAATGGCCACTAGGAGGCCCAGAAAGAAAACTACGAAAAAGAAATTTAACGCCAGGATCAGTTACATAAACATGCAAGGGGGTAGAAAGAGAGCGAAATGGCTAGAAATAGAACAGCAGTTAAAGGACGAAGCAGTAGGTGTGTACGCTCTATGCGAGACACATCTGAGAGATCTAGAAGATCCACCTTTCATCGATGGCTATGTCTGGGAAGGGTGCAACAGAACAACAACGGAGAAGAAGGGAGGAGGAGTAGGTATGCTGATACATCAAGGAACAAATTGGCAAAGAATAAAATCAACTTGCAAAGAACATGTCTGGGTATCAGGTACAATTGCTGGAAAAAGGACATGGCTAGGGGTAGTTTATTTAGGGACCGGGGACAAATGCAGGCAAGAAAACAAGGATCTAGTTAAGTGCCTCAATGACGATATAAAGCAGATTGGAGACGGTGTCGGTATTATTTTGCTTGGAGACATGAACGGCCACATCGAGGATCTGGATGGATACACAGATTGTAACGGGAAGTTAATGCTAGACTTGTGTGAGCGGCACAACTTAGTTATTGTCAATAGAGAAACTAAATGTGAGGGACAAATCACGTGGGAATCCCGTAACAGGCAAACAACCATTGACTACTGTCTAATGTCGCAGGGCATCTATAGCAAGCTCGCAATAATGGAAATAGACGAAGAGGGGAAGGACAGCCTAGGAAGTGATCATAAACGTATTAGTCTACAGTTGGGAGCCCTAGTCAAAAGAGAAATGCAACGAAGTCCAAAAGACAACGCAAAATTAAATGATGAACAAATAGCGCTAATATCAGCCGATATAGAAGAAATAATTGAGAAACGCCACATGGAAAATTGGGATTATAATCAGTTGGAACTGCTCATCGCTACAAAAATGAAACAAGTGAAAGGAGTTAACCGCTGGAGAGGAAAGAGGAAGCCACGAAGCTGGTGGAATATGGAAATTAAGGAGGCCATCGAACAACGACGGGTGGCTTCAAGGGAACACAGAGAAGCAAAGAGGGCGCAGTTATCTGTAGAGGAAATAGAAAAAAAATGGGAATCCTATCGACAAAAGAAACAGCAAGTTCAGGTCCTAGTCCAGGCTAAAATAAAGCAGTCCTCTGATAAATGGCTGGCTGAAGTTCGCGAGGCAAATAAAGGGGGGCCAAGAAAATTCTGGAACCATATAAGCTGGTTGGGAAAAACAAATCAAAGAAAGCAGGAACAGATTATAGATGCTGAGGGAAAATGTTTGGAGGGAGACGATGCTGTGGACTACATTACGTCATTTATAGCTGCGTCTTTTAGCGACGCCAATGGGGTAATCTCCCCAAGTGAGGCGGCAACACAGGACAGCACAAAAGAGAACAGCTTAGAACTGACTAGTCTTAACTGGGAAAAGGCGGAAGCGAATATTCCTAAAACCACATCCGCAGGGATAGACGAAATTCCAATTAAGCTGATTAATGAACTTGGCCCAAGAAGCAAGGACGCGCTGATAAAAGCATTGGAGGCAGTCATAACAAATCAGCAAATTCCGCACAGCTGGAGACAGAGTAAAATGAATTTGATTTATAAAGGGAAAGGAGATAAGATGAACATAAAATCCTTCCGTCCGATTACGATAACATCTGTTATGTACAGGCTGGCAATGCAGGCGGTGAAATTAAAAATGCAGTCATGGGTAGAAGGGAATAGGATACTCGGAGAACTTCAGAATGGGTTCAGAAGGGGTAGGCGGTTAGATGATAGCCTGTTCGTGCTTACCCAATGCATAGAAATAGCTAAGGCGGAAAATAGACCTCTGTTTATAGCCTTTCTAGACATAAGCGGTGCATACGATAACGTGAACAGGGAACTCCTGTGGAGCATATTGAAAGATTTAGGTATTGGTGATGAGGTAATTGATTTTCTACAGGAAATCTACCGAGATAATGAAGTTGAAATTACATGGGAAGGGAAAAAAAGTACCACAACTGTAGGGGTGCACAAAGGATTAAGGCAAGGTTGCCCTCTATCACCGCTGCTGTTCATGCTTTACGTGATAAATATGGAAAGAAGGCTAGAAGAAAGTAATCTGGGTTATAATCTATCGTACAGATTAGGCGGAAATGTAGTTGAGCAGCGACTCCCGGGTTTAATGTATGCGGACGATATTGTACTGTTAGCAGATAGCCAGGAAGATTTACAAACTTTGGTTAATTGCTGTGGAGACGAAGGAGACGCTCTGGGATTCAGTTTTAGCGCAACTAAATCAGGTGTGATGATTTTTAACGATACAACTGATCAGGTGCTTACAATACAAGGCCACGAAATACCCAAAGTGGCCGAATACAAATACCTCGGGATATGGCTAAACGAAGGGCAGATATACACGGAAAAGCATGAACAGGCTCTTAGGGCAAAAGGACGAAGAGACGCCGGGATAATGAAACATAGGGCATTATGGGGGTACAACAAATATGAAGTACTAAGAGGTATTTGGAAAGGAATAATGGTGCCGGGACTTACTTTCGGCAATGCGGTTCTGTGCTTAAGGGCAGAAGTTCAGTCGAGATTAGACGTAAATCAGAGAGCTGTTGGAAGATTAGCACTAGGTGCCCACGGCAAAACCACAAACGAGGCAGTACAAGGGGATATGGGCTGGGCATCGTTCGAGGCACGGGAAGCTAAGAGTAAAATACTATATGAAGAACGCCTGAGGAAATTGGACGATAACAGATGGGCAGCTAAGGTATTTAAATATTTATACAGAAAGAACGTTGACTCACAGTGGCGGAAAAGAACTAGAAAACTAACCAGTAAGTATGCCGGTCATGAGGACGGAGAAAGAAAGAGCATTAAACGACAGGTTAAAAATGCGGAAGTTAAAAATTGGATGAATTCAATGGAAAAGAAACATAGTGTAGAACTATATCGATTCTGGAAAAGGCAGATCAGGAAAGAATTTTTCTATGATAACTCAAGAGGCAGTGCCCTACTTTTTGAAGCTAGATCAGGGTGTCTTAGAACGCGCAGCTACAAAAAGAAATTTAACGAAGAAGATGACACATGTGCAGTGTGTGGTAGATCTGTGGAAACAATTGAACACCTCATAATCAAATGTGATGGTATCCATCCGGATGTCGATGCAGGCACAGTCACTCTTTCTGAGGCCCTAGGGTTTAAAGATAACAATGGTCATGTAAATAAATCTGCAGTGGAAGTCAGCAAAAAGCGATTGGAGGATTGGTGGCTGAAAAGCAGAGATGTGGCATAAGGTTAGAATAGTAGGAAACCGTAGGCAAAGTTGATGGAGAATCTTAATGAGAATTGCCAACACAGTAAACAAAAAAAATAATAAATAAAGAAAAGCTGAGCATGGTGGCAATTGCCACCACCCCGTTTCAAAGGGGGCGCTCCTATCCATCCATCCATCCATCCATCCTTGCCCTAATCCTACCGCCGGGCTTCCTCCTCTCCCTCCGACTCCTCACGCTCCCCTCCATCCCGCGCCGCTGCTCATCCGTTTTCCTTCAAGACGCACCCGAGCGCGAGCGCCGCTGTGCGGGGATCCTCTTTCCATCGGAGCGTCTTCTTTCTCTGATGCGTTCTCTATTTTTTTTTTCGGAGGCCTTCTTTCTGTTTGTTCCACCAGCCTTTGTGTAGCGCCTCCCTCTAGAGGCTGCAGTCCCCCCTCCCCCTTAGCCCCGGCTTGCCAGCCATGGCATGCGCGCCTGTTCGAAAACCCTGCGGGCACCAGAGCGTCGGCCCTTTACCCTGGCCGCAAAGACCGCGTGTGTGGAAAAAAAAAAAAAAAGTAGTGAGGGGCAGAATGCGGGGTGGAAGAAGGGAGGGGGGGGGGGGACAGGATAACAAGGCGCGCCTCCTGAGTCCCCAGCGAACACTACAAGCCAACTGCAAAGCGTAGCCCGAGGAGAAACGCTCGACGAAGGTTCGTGCCCGTAATTAAATTGGGTAGTTGCAGGATTGGAGAGAACCAAGCTTGGGCGCTAGATGCAACGAAGAATGACTGCCTAACATTTCGGAATACAGCGGGCACGAGCGGGAAAATGAAGGGACATCTCTTTCTCATCCTGTTTATACGCGTTGTCTCCCGTAATGTTCGCGATTCATCAAGCAGCCCAAATCCATGAAGAACACTTGACGTCCAGGCCCGCGAACCACGACGCTCAAAGCCTGTTTCACACGCAAGCGAAAGCGCTCGCGTTTTCTGCCGCAGCGGCGCAAATACCTGTTTCGAGCCGTAGCGGCGGCTCGAGCGGCCCAAGCGACAAGGTTCCAAGTTGGAGATTTTTTCGCCGCGACGCGCTGCTCAATCGCTTGCATGTGATGCAGCCTTATACGGAAGTGGACATTGGTCGCGCATTTTCGCAGCGATGCCCCGGCATGCTTCGGTCTGGCACTAAGCGGAATAGGCGCGCACACGCTTTGTGAACGCGAAATTTCCAACACCGGGACGCCCCGAAGGATGGCGTCCAGGCCTGCGTCTCTCCGAGCCTGCGCGTCGTCTTCGTGGCGTGTGTTGCGCGTTCGGGCCGGTCAGCCACCGGGACGCTACCAAGGATGGAGTCCTGGCCTGCGTCTTTCGTCTTCGTGGAGCGTGTTGCGGGTTCGGGCCGGTAGTTGACCGGCCTGCCTTCAAAGTCAGTCTAATTTATTTTCAACATCAAACGTACGCTAGACACGGTCTCATAGCCCTCCGAATCTTCCGCACTCAGTCTCCCGATCGCGTTCGCTACCTTACTTTGATAAACATAAGCTTTACTAAGAGCACTACCAAGACACACCACCAGCCAAACCAGGCGCAGCCAGGGCTATTGCTTTCGCTACTTACCGGGCTTAACCAAGCTAAGCCTCTGCCAATTTTTTTGGCATGTCCTTTCGAAGTTCACCAAACAAAAAAAATGCAGGGGGCACTTTGACTGTCTCAAGTGCGTAGAGGCGAAAGCGTTTTCCGCACCACTTTGCCTATATGACACTGGTGACGTCACCACTGGACGACGTCACACATAATTGATGACGAATTAATGACAAATTACTAATTGACTAATTACTGATTAATCACTCAGCACTCATTGACTGCTAATTAATGGCGCTTAAGCTTCGCCTTTAGGAGCAGAACGCGAGAGCGTGTTGTAGCGCTGCCAGGGAGTCCACGGAACGCCACCATCCGCTCGGCGCGATGCCTTGCCCTTTGAACGCATCGCTTTTTGAGGAAAGGAAATGGCGCTGTAATTCTCAGCCATCTCGGTGGACACCTTAACAGCACCGTACAGGAAGGGAGGAAGTGGCAGTGAAAGAAGAAAGAGGGGTCGTAATGAAGAAACTGAAAGTTGTATTTGAGGAAAAGAAATTACGCAGTAACTGTCTCACATATCTCGGTGGACACCCGTCAAAACGCGGACACATGTCGACACGGCTGCCGACACGGTTTGCTAACGACAGCATGAGGCATTAAAGGCTTTCGCCTTAATACCGATGTCCTTGCCTAGCTGGAAGGGTTGCATGAAATCTTTGATTGATTGTTTCCCTCCCTCCTGTGCTGGAGGATAGTGGCTGAGCGACGCCGGCTTCGGCTATCTTCGAATCCCCATCCAGTTTCTTTAATCAATTTCCTGCTGTCGGCGTGCTGACTCGAGCCCCTTCTCCCGAAGCTGAAGCTCGCGATCGCGTTGCTTCTGTTCCAGCTCGCGCTGTTCCTCTTCACGCGCTTTCCTTTCCTTAACCAATTCCCAGCATTCGCTAAGCTCCTCGCCCGCTCCGCTAGATATTATTGCCTCTATGATGTGCGGTTTCCGCACGGCCTTCCCAAGTTCTACCCCTAATTCTTTGCTGATCAAAATTAGATCCGGCTTTTGCAAAGATTTCAGGTCCATGATGCGCTCAGACCGATCCCCTATCTCTTCTTAGCAATGCGTACAACAATCAGTACTCACAACACTGGCAAATAAAGCCTGCCAGCATTGACCCTAAATTCAAAAACCTAACAAAACTCCTCAGGGAAGAAGGTTGGACACTCACAGAGCCGCGATCATGGGGTCCACCGACGCCGGAGCTCTTGCAACTGCCAATGCTGCTAGGCGATGCGAGGAGCTTTCTATCCCAACGCTGCCATCCTTGGGAGCGTCCCGGTGTTGGAAATTTCGCGTTCACAACAACGCCAGATGCTGAAGCTCGGCCCTTCCCATGCGCAGTTGCCACTTGGTGCGCGGAACGGAAGCGGATAGCAGTGGCAGCTCAAATTGCACGACAAGCAAAAAAAAAAAAATAAACACTCTTGTACTGGGGCTCGCTGGTGCTGATTTATACCTAACCACTGAGTCAGTGTCAGAAAATTTTAGCACAGTGTTACTGCATAAAGTTACTGCTACCATCGGGCGCTATCAGCGCACGTGCAGCACACGCTCTTGCAAGCTCGTAACGGCAGCGGTGGCGGAGTAGCACCAAGCTAGCGATAACAATGGAGGCTTTTAAGCATAGTGTATGCCGTCACCGCTGGCGACCTCAGAAAGCAGAACACTCCCTGAAGGGCATACGCTGACGGTGTGCTAAAGCTTCTGACCCTATTCTGAGCCTTTCCAATGAATCGCGAGCCGGCGCGCGCCGCGACGAGACCCTACAGCTGCACCTCCACACTGTTACCTATAACGTAACCCGTTGTGCCGTAGGCAGTGCGCGCAGGGCATCATTTTTTTTTTATTTTTCTTGGCCACCCTAACGAACGTTACCCGAATGTCCATCACCATGCTCCCAGCGGTCCTTACCACCGTTTCCATTGCTTGGCACACTGGACAACTGAGCAGGGCTCGCAGTGGGCCCGGACTACGCATATTCTCTCTTTATGAGCAGTTAGCCTCTATCCTCCGGCCGTCCCACGAATGTGAAGTCCAGGCAGTAATTGGCACCTGGGAAGATCGAGGTGATACCTTCTACCATTGCTGATGCGATTGCCAAGATGCGGAGCCATCGCGACACTATCGCGTGCAACCAATAATCAAATTACGAATTAAACACGGGCGCTCGCTGGTTCATATACGTCCCGACCATCGCGCTCTGCCCCTCTTTGTCTCGCAGCTCGGCGTCGTTCGGCGCCCCAAAGCGCCTGCGCACAATAATCGTTTCGCCGCGTCGCCTACGTCACGAAGGAACCGCGCGTTTACGACCCCACACGAGAAGACCGCGGCGCCGAGCGGCAGTAACTGTCGGGGCAGTGAATAGTGCGTCGGACCTGGAGAATTAAAAGGGAGACCTCGCGGCTCCCCACACGACGAGGCCACCTCACGCTGCTCGAGTCACGCGCTGGGTTAACGACTTCAAAGAGAAGAAAAATTAAGCAAAGAAGCGCAGCCATTTAGGGTTATTCGGGGTCTTGCGGTTCCAGGCAGGGTAGGGTGTTCACCGCGAAAGCACTGGAGGAGTAGAGTCGAATTTATATTACCGGGACTGGAAAGGGTTTCCGAGCAAAAAAGCCGCTTTTGCGCCTTGCTTGACGAGGCTTAGAAAGCGTGGTCCATCAACACCAGATGAGCATCTATAGAGGGAGCAATCGGAATGCTTCATTTGGTTGTTTTTATTTGACGAGTGCGCCGTCCGGCTTAGGAAAGAGTGACAGGGATGTGAGACAGTTAGTTATAGGAGGTATTCACGTGATGGCGCGGGCGCCATTTTGTGGTAGCGCGCAGCTTCAGCAGTGCAAAGCGGAGAAGGCGGCGATAGCCCAGCGTTTCGCCGTGCTCCATGCGCGCGCCCCAAAATGGCGGCGCCAGATGCACAACGATACCAACAGAGATAGTCTGCAAACGATCCATACGCGCAGTGACGTCTATAATTAGCAGGTACAGTACGCCAATTAGCGCAGCAAACCACGGAAAAGGGCCGCAACAGTAATGAAGGCAGAGTTGCGCGAGGCAGGAGAACCGCAGCCAGATTTATCTCACCATTTATGTACAATCGAACCTGGATATAACGAAACGGTTTTTGACGAAATAATCGGTATAACGAAGAAATGCAGATTCCTCTCGGAAACTCGGTCAACGTGGGCTATAACGAAGCTACGGCTATAACGAAGTAATCAACGGGCCCTTCAACTTTGTTATAATGAAGTTCAACTTAACCTAGCAATGGTGGATACAGAGGATCCCTGCGATAACACACACACACACACACACACACACACACACACACACACACACACACACACACACACATGAAAGCGAGAGAGATAAGCGCCCGTGATGCTGCAGCGTATACAGCGTAGTTAGAGCCATGATGAATCGGACGTCATCGGTTTCCGCCCACAGGCAGACGCGCATCTGTCTCGCGGACGCGACACGACGCGGTTATGCAGCCTGCCACGACTAAAGCTGTCTGTGCCGCGTTGCGCAAAGCTGGCAACAACGTTAAGCAAGCCGCCGCCCGCAAACACACGTACGAAGGACATTCTGATAAGGCATCTGATTTTTCTCATGACACTTTCCTAACAGAGTGGCCCGCAAGTACACCGTTGACATTTCGTGTACGTAGTACAACTGGAAACGAATTTCTGCTGAATTCGCGCTTGGGAATAAAGTGCAGAGACGAGAAGTGCGACTCGCGTGTATTTCTTTGTTTATCTTTTGTCTTGCGCATCTTCTCTAACAAATGACGAGAGAACACGCAGGATCTCACCCGTTGCCAGCCACGCAACGCATGAAAGCATACACCCGTGTCAGCTGAATGCCCTCGGTCGTTTTGTCATTGCCAGACACTTATGTGTGTTGCATCGAGTTTAAACACAGGTTGCGGCTGCCCTCACGTCTGTTACAAATGAGGACAGCCGGCGTGTTGTTCAATAACGTCTCGTGAACTTCATGTGAAACAACGCGCGTCTATTGCGAAAATTTTCGTGACAAGAGTCCGTTATTCCGATGGCACAGTCTGAATGTGTCTAGATGCCGTGCGAAGTGAACAGCCAGGCCTAACCCAGCCCAGCCCAGTATAACAGGCCAGGATAACAAGCATCGTTAATATTACTCCTCTGTAAACACACGCATTGTGCTCTGGGAAACCCCAAAATCTATGGCCGATCCGTTTTGTCAGAACAAAATGTCATAGTTCGTATTTCATTTGCAATTTTCTATTGATGCTAAAGAGCTTACAGTTGGGCTAGTTATTCTGTCCCCATCTCAGGCCTGATACCGGTAGAGGAAAACAGATGCGGACACATGGAAGCACGACAGGACACACGTTAGTCCTGTCTTGTCCTCCGCCATTGTGCCCGGTGTCGTATTACACCGGGTAACAGGCCGCCAATTTTCTGCCACGAGCTCTGACGGGATTGTAGCGTAAATAAACAAATAAACCAACAGCTACTAACGCTATTCTAATGTGCCGTGATGCCCCACTAAACAATGTTGCACTCAACAGTCGCAACTAACGGCGATTTCCAGTGAGTAATAGACTGGTTTACGTCACATTTAAAGCAAGTTACGGCCGCTACGGACGTAGTGTGAACGTAGCTTAAAACCAGTGAACCGAGAGCGCGCAACGTCTTCCCCACTTACGCTTGTCAAGCCGTTAAGACACGATTCCCTTGGGATGTCGGAAAATTGAGAACCACCATCCGCAGCCAAGAGTGCCAGCAAAAGACTAAAACGAAGAAATCAAATGAACAAAATTACACCGCCGGGGAAATCCCTTCCAGTAGAGCTGCCACTTAGTCTCAAGAGCAAAAATAGTTTCCTCCCACTTTTTTTTCCCTTCTCTCACGCGGCACTCAACAACTCACAAACAAGCGAAGCGAGTGCGTGACGCAGTAAACACGGACAACTCGGGAAGTGTCACGTACAGGAAGGACTTCGCTGCGCCTATTTTCTCTTCATTTGTGCCTCCCACTCCGCCGGCAGGCCCTCTAGGCTGCCAATTTACCCCAGTTTTCTTGCTGTTATTCGCGCCTTCACCTCTGCGTTCCCGTCTGTATTTTCTTTTTCGCGCCTTTTCACCAACCCGCCTTGCTTTGAGCGCGCGGTACGCGGCGCTACAAGTTACGCCTACCTTCCTCTGTCACATGTGTACGCGTCCACCAATCCTTTTTTTTTCTTTTCGTCGTCGGCGTCGCGATAAGAGTAGAGCACCCTCCCCTCATTTTTCTCTCTCTCTCTCTCTCCCCCCCCCCCATTCACGCAGTCGCCTCGACCAAAGCGAACAAAAGAAATAAAGCGAGGGAGACCTCGGCAGAGACCGCCACAAATGAAAGCGCCGTCAGCGAGAGGCAAAGCAAAAAGCGGCCAGCCGAAGTCCATCCGTCTGGTCAGAGCGGGGCTTCCCCCGACGGCAGCCCGAGAGGGGAGAAAAACAAATTTCCACAACGCAGAGAGAAGCCCGCCAAAGCAGAGGGAAGAGGAAAAGAACGAGGGGTGGAAAGGGCGGGAACACCACAGCCGGAGTGGCGGCACGGCGCTGGGGATAAGGGAGGAGGGGAGAGGCGAGACGGATTGCGAGAGAGAAGGTCGCCGACGGCGGTGCAGGAACGGAAACAAAAGAAACAGTACAAAAACCAAACGGCACAAAAAGAGAAACAGAAAGAAGAAGTGAACGCAAGATACCCTACGATTCCACCAACGCAAAAGGAGAAAGAAACACAGAAGAAACTGTGCATGTATACTATCAGGAGAGGATAAAAAAATGGGCGACAAAGAAAAAGCAAAGCTCCCGAAAACCAGAATGACGAAGGCGACCGAAGAAGCGTGCGGAATATAAAAAGGAAGTGGGTCAAGAGGCGAGCGCAGGAAAAAGAGAGGAGGAGGCTCGGAGGAAGAGAAGAGGCGTGATAACGAAGAAAAACAGAGCACCCCAGGAGAGAGACGCGCAGCCTCGTATTTTTTTTCTCCTTCTCTCTCTTACCGTTCAACGAGAAGAAACGGGGGAGACTAGATCCTCTCCTTCTCTGGAAAGAAAGGAGAGGAGAAAGAGAGAAGCTGAGGAGGAAGAGAGGGGGCGACGCGCGGGCCAGTCCATTACCCCACAGGGAGCGCGGAACGGGGTCCCGCTGAGCCCAGCACATAGGCCGAATCCGGAGTGCCCCTTCGCGCCGCACGTCTAGCAGACCGAAAAGCGAGTGAGCACGCCGCTGGGTTTCGTCCTGGTGAAAAACGTTTGCTTGCAGCATGGGGAGAGGAGGCAGGGAAGAAGAAAAGGGAACGTAAGGCGGCTGTAGCGATAAAAAATAGGAGAGGGGGAGGGGGTAGAGTGCTTGCGCAGAAAGAGAGCCAAAAAAGGGGGGCGAGATTCGCCAACTCAGTCGCAGCCCGATCGCGATAGAAAGAAGGAAGGGAATAAAGCGAGAGGTTTCAAAGAGCGGCCCTTGCTGAGCGTGTTCTTCCACGATCTCGACCCCCACGCCATGGCAGCGGGCGAAGCTGCAGTGGGCGAACGACGTTGAAAGAGGCAGGAACCTTCAATACCACCGCGCTGTCCCCTCGCCCTTCTTAATTCCGAAGCCCAGCATGCACGCTTTTCAAGAGAGGGGGCAGGGGGTTCTTCAGCGGTGCGGCGGAGAGGAGGGCAAGGGATGGAGTCGGAGACAGGGCGTACGTATATATTCCTGTATGTATACTTATATCAACGCAAGGCGAGCTCGGCAGTCTTTCTCCCTCGCCCTCCTTACGTGCTTGCGATTTGGGTTCTGGACTGGCTGGCTCCTTGCCTGCCTCGGGCGTGTGGCAGGAAAGGGACCTTATAAATACACCAGCATAAAATACTGTGCCTGCGTGCCGCGGAAGAAAAGGCGCCCCCCCGAGCTCCATCCAGCATGCTGCAACACCCTCGCTCTCTTGTCTGCGCTCTGCTGGAAGCGCGCATGCGCAGTCGGGTCCGGACCCGCCTTCCCGCAGGGCGGGCGGCGATGGATTGCCGGTCATGCGCACTCGCGGGCCTATCTCGTCGAGCGCCAGCCTGCTGCGTGCCCGCCAGGCGAGATCCCGCGAGCGCGCAATAGCCTGCAGAGAGGGGGCTGGGCACGGGAGACCCGCAATGAACACGAGGTGGGGGGAAGGGGGGGTGCGGAAGGACAGATCGAAGAGAAAGAAGAGGGAGAGAGGGGACGGAAAGAAACACGGGGAAAAGGAAAAGTACGCGACGCGTGAAGCAAGGCTGTGCTTACGAAGTTTATCCTCCTCCGTCATCCCTCCCTCTCGCCGATCTCACTGCACTCGGACATCACCCTCACCTCCAAGCAGCAGGCAAGGCAGGCAGACTCGCGAAGCTCGCGTACCCTGACGCTTTTCTGCCGTAGCTGCCTCGAATTGGAGACCTAAACCACGGCCGGACTTCGGGAAGGCAAAGCGCCGTATAGACGGCGTTTGCAGTCCGCAGCTCCAGAGAGGAAAGGACTCCAACCTAGAATTTTGTTTAATCAGACTGCCTAGCTATCCACACTTTTCAAGTTCCCTGACTATTTGAGTTAAACTTCTTCGACCGCTGAAAAGGCAGAAAAACTCAGCGGCCTTTTTTTTTTTTATTGAGATGGACATAAAAGGAGATGTTTGTGCTTGATATGGCTCCGGCTACTCCTCTGCGCATAATTGAAGAAAAACACTCGACCTGGCGACATAACGCTCAACAAAGCAAAGCTACAACACATACAATCCGCAGGACAAATAACGCAATGCAATGGACATGCCAGAAATGCTAACATAAAATGAGGACATACTATAAGCAACGATATGTATTAGTGGCCTTTATGGTAATGAACAGTACACATGACCCATTCGTAGAAAAAAAGATCACCGCGGTGGCCCAGTGGCTCATGGTGCTCGGCTGCTGACCCGGAAGACGCGGGTTCGATACCGGTCGCGGCGGTCGCATTACGATAGAGGCGAAGTGGTACGGTGGCCGGTGTGCTGTGCGATATCAGTGTACGTTGAAGAACTCCAGATGGTAGAAATTACCCGGAACCCTTCACTACGGCGTCCCCTCAAATCCTGATTCGTTTTGGGGACGCTGAGTCCCAAACCATCAACTGCGAACAGAGCAATGGGAACAGATTAGCTCTTCCGATTTGGGAAAGCTGATTTCTTTTTTTTTCCTAAGGAAAATCCAGCTTTCGGCTGTGACTTACGATGCGATCATTGCTTCTCTTCCAGCTCTTTTAACGGTGGTGGTTATCGTCTTCCTTTTCTTTCGGGCTTCTTATGTTGTTTTTTTTCACTAAGTGTGTGCGAATATCCTTTTTTTTTTTTGAAGCAGCTAAAAGTAAAAAAGAAACTGGCTGTACATATTGCAAAAGATAGCTTAAATAAACCAAAAGACAAATGCGTTTCCTAAAAGTGCAGCAATGAACAGAAACAGACCTTGGACATAAATATTTTGCTCCTTCTCCTCAATCACATCCTAACGCCATAGGGCATCGCATGTAGTAAGGGAAATAATGCACAAGGGGTACATTTCATACAAGGCAAAACAGCGTTCCCAGGAAAATGTTATGACAGTACGGCTTAATGTTTACATGACAAGGGAACATCCGAACGCTCTCATAAAACATTGCATAAGCTGTCCAACACGTTCAGCAAGTACAGATCGATGTTGTTCTCGTCGCAGAAAAGATGTGCTGACTAAGTGCCTGATGAGGCTAGATAGATATCCCCTTACTGGTGGAGTGAGGCTAACTTGAGAGAGCCACAGCGCTGTGCACTGCTGCAGAAAACCCGGAACATGGCTCACAAAACAAATGAAGAGTAACAGCTTAAGCTACAACGCGAGCGAGACCTAAGCACTTCCATGATCCTTTGCGACACCTCAAGGCACATCTCTGACTGTGAAATGGCGTCCCGAACAAAGTGTGCTTACTGGGAAATTGCAGTGCTAGGCCACCCAACCGGTTTCGCGCCCTATAGTATGCTCCCACGGTAACGGGCCTTAAAAATTGTCGAATTTAAACTAGGAATCAGCGCGGCGATTTTGGTAGCAATTATTGCTCTCAGCGCACCAAAAGTGCCCGACTAAATCGAGCGCAAAGCATTAGGGAGTTTGATTAAATTTGTGCTCAGAAATCTTTGTGAACGCTGCTTGGTTGGTTCACAAGAGTGGTGATATCCGACGCTATTACGTGGGCTTTCACAGGAACAACAGACCAGTTTCAGAAAATTTCGGGAAATCCCCTAAATGGCAAACTCCACATGCGTATAGGTAGATCATACACTTTACTCATTGTACAGCCAGATGTGTTTACTATGGGCATACACAACAAACAAGGCACCCTTCAAGAAGAGAGCGGACTCGGTGTGGCTGGCTTGTCAGTGAAAAGTAGTTATTTTCTTTCCCCCTGTTTTTTCATTGAAGGCACCCTTTGTTCACTCTGATGCCCCTTTCAATAGCAGCGCGGCCGAAGGCTAAGCACAAAGTAATTTTCACAAAAGGCAGCCGCTTCTTAACAATCTTGGCATCATTGTTCGAGCAGGGCAACTAGATTGCATTAGTTTTCCTTCCTGCAGAGCGTATACAAGGTCGACGCGGCGTGAGTGCAAGCTTTCCAGAAAGACATTGACGCCACGATAAGGCAGTGTGATGCTTCGCATGAACATCGAAAGGTGCACGCTTTTGAACGCAGCTATGTTTACAGAAGTAGAGAGCGGCAGCCAGTGCAGAACAAACCAGTTATATGCAGTGCTCACTACGTGGACAGCAAAAAAATTACAGCTAAAATGGATGACGTCACGCCTTATGCACGTTCGAAGTAAAAAGATGTCATGCCAGCGTAATCGGACTGTATATGTTCTGGGAACTCGCAGTTCTTTAGGGATTCACGGAAGACCATCGCGTTAGTTACAATAACATTTCTAATGGTACCCTGACTACACTCGCATTATTTCAGGTGCACAAAATTTCTTCGACAATTCCAGGTTTTCTAGGTCGCTATACGCACCCTGTTAACCCGTCGTGTGGCTGTTTTTTAGTAGAAACCTTCTGTGACGTCACAGTAGGCTTGATGGCACCTCACAGCACAGAATATAGTGCGGGACTATAGTTTTGAGCAGCACATAGTGCAAAACGCAGACCGTGAGAACCCCACACAACGTATCTCATACTAAAATGTTCTATGGCTGGCTACAGGTAATTAGCCCGAAGAGCTATAAACTATTCCTATGGCCGTCTATAGAGGTAGTTTCAGACGGATATACTTTTCTGTAGACTGCTAAACACAGCTGTATGGTTCCGAAGCTATATACAGCTCTAGAGCCAGAGATGTTTCAATAAGTGACAATAAGCACTTTGTCCTGCAACACCAATAACGCTCCACCAACCAGAGGAGACACACACACACGCACACACACACACACACACACACACACACACACACACACACACACACACACACACACACACACACACACACACACACACACACACACACACACACACACACACACACACACACACACACACACACACACACACGAACACGCACGCACGCACACACACACACACACACACAATTAATTGCAGAGGGCAATTAAGAGCGAAGCAAACAAAACCCGACAATCACGTACGTTCACAATAAAGGCGACGCAGCACTAATCACACGCGAGGCGTATCGATTGGATGCCCGTAATTACCGAACTCGTCTTCTGAGCAGCCACCACTGAGTAATTCTCGGGGTGACCCAAGGGAATGAGTACCCGGAGGAAGGCTCGAGGGAGGCGCGCTGCCCTAGCACAGCGCTATAGAGTGCGTGCAGTAGCCGCCCTACAGCCCGGAGTGCGCGAGCATTTCTACGAGCCGGATCAGCCCCGTTGTCAGAGCAATCGCATCCTTCCCACAGCCGCTGCATGAGACAGGGGTCGCTGGCTCGCCGCAGATGGGAGGTCAATTGAGCTGGAATGCAATTATGCCACATATCGAACCAGCGTGCGATGGAAGTCTCTGCTGCGACCCCGTGTGTACACACGAGGCTCCACTGGACATGAGGAAAGATGCAAATCCCATCCTACTGGCAGTGGGCTTCACCGCATGGCACCAAAGAGATGGTTGGTGAGAAACTGGCCCGCAAGCCCCGCGAGTCCTCCACTGAGTTCCGCACTGTGGCATCAGGGCCAACATATATATGGTCCCTATACGGGCCCACGCCCACTTGTATCCTCACCACCATGATGAAATGACGTCTTGATGTTCATGGCCTTGCCTTTGCATTTTTCGCAGTTGCATTATGCACATGGCAAGTCAGAAAGCGACACTTCGAAAGAAATAATCGTATAATAACGGTCTCTTCAGTGTACTATACCAGGACACATTACTGCCTATACCAACACATCGAGCAGAGACACCTTTTCTGCATTCAGCTGTCGTGCTATATTAGCTTTCTGAACGCCAGAAAACTTCAGACCATTCCAAAGAAGTTTTCGGCTTCGCTCTCGAATACTGCTGGACAAACCAGCTACACTGCGTCTGTTTCGGAGGCTGCAGTATATAAAGACTCGTTCTTCGTATCCACGCACGATTGTCAGCAGCAAGATCCTCGGTCGTCTCGGTGTACCAGTCCGCTTCACGACTTTCATTTACTTCGGCTACCTCAGAATGCTTACTTTGTGACTTCATTCCATCCGTTGTTCCGAGTGCGAGGCCTATTCGTTGACTATAATTCGGATACAGCTCAAAGTACGCACTGAGGCTCTGCCGCATGGTTAATTTTTTTTCTTGCTGCCTCAACAAGAAGCTAATCACGAGATGAAATCAAAAGCTCAATAATTTTGATGCTTCTGTCTTTTTTCATGCAGTCAAACATTAAAAATGTTGTAGGGGTTTAACGTAGTTAAACCGAGTAGACGTGCGAAAGCACGTTTTTAGATTGATTGGCTCGTGGTTTTGCTGGGTCGTCGGCACGTCTGGCGACGATTTAGTTCGATAGTAGTAAAGGATGGTTCATTAGGACGTGGGGAGACTCTTGCTCAAGTAATCGATGAAGCAGTGAGGCGAGAGGCAGGGTCACATGCAGTGATGATGATGATGTCCTCAGGCTTAATGGCACTGCCAGCCGCCTCAAGAGCTTCGTCGTCGTTGGCGAATGATTATCTTCTTCATTCCAGTAGTATTACTTAATTAAAAAGACGATGTGCAATGCGCGGCCCCAGAGTGTGTATATTAGTTCGACAGTAGTATTAATTGATGAAGACAATGACGTGCAATGACGTACAGTCGTGAGCAGCCTTGTCTAGAGCGCTCGGGCGGTGCACTTCCTTGCAAACAAATCCAGATTTTGTGGCAGCCTCTAGGGTCCAGCTGCAACGCTTGCACGGAAGTAGCGCCAGATAGCCTCGTAAACAAAGCAGGCACGAAAACTTTGCCCTGTAATGAGGGGCTGCTCTCTAATTTCGGTTTTTGCTACCAAGTGCGCACTGCTCAAGCGCTCTAGACAAGGCTGCTCACCACTGTACTTCGCGAGAGTGTGCTGCAGATTGACAAGATGCCTTATCGGCTGCGGTGAGAGCATAGTGCTCTCGTGCATTGGCCACCGAAGATGACCTGTTCGCGCCACCGCGGTTTCGAAACCCAGTAGCGGAGATAGACTTCGTGGTTAGGTTTGAACGTGTGAAGTACAGTGCTTTCGCACTGAAAACACTAACGACGAAGAACCGATACACAGACACACCATAGGCACTAACTTCCTACAGATTTATTTCCAAGACAGTCTCCGAGTCTCGGTTCTTCGTCATTCGAATCTTTTTGCGCTTCTTATGCCATGGATTACCGACCTGCCCAACTATCCACTCTCGTCCACCAGGCAAGGAAGACACAACTGTCTGCAACTTTCGGACGGCAGGGCTGCGAGACTGCATGTGTGCCACACACGTCATTACAAGGGACCGCTGAGTTGTGGCCGTTAGATCTCCGCCTTTACGTTACACCCGCAAGGTGAAGGATCAAGTTGCAGATCACGCGAATATCTCGCTGCTGAACAGCAAATACTGAATAGGATTTCCTCTCATTCGTCCTGTTCATAAACACAAGAAAAGTATGACAGTAAACCAAGAAGAAGCAATCTGTTAACATCTAAACACTTATGGTTTCGGGCTTTCTTTGAGAGTACTGTCCACGAAGGAGCCCTGATCTGTTTACACGACTGCTTCGCGGCCATACGCAAGTTATTTCGAGCCTCCCACCTCAAGGGCTATACACGCACGACCGCAAAAACACGGGCGACAAAATAGGGCTGAACACGAGCGGGGAAGGCCCGGCTCTTTTATCAAGTGCCATGTGCAACGAAGGTAAACATATCCGCGAAGTAGGGCGTTTATCATAATCACAATCGAAGGGGAAACAAAAAATTCGTGATCTACGATCTCAATCACCGTCGCAGCTTGTAGGCAAAGATCTTTATCACCGCCATTTCCCGAAGCCTCGTGACACGAATCCGTCCGACGCAAATACGTTTGTGACCGCAGGGGCAGAGAAGGACCGCTTTATTATACAGAAAAAAAAATGCGCGTTGCTGCACGGAGTCGACAACAAGATCGCCCGCCGCATTTATTCCCTATTAACGGCCGCGCGCGCGACGATACGAAAGACACCTGCTAGCGTTTCGGCACCGATATATGTAATAACGGTCGACGTCGTTACACCGCGGGCAAATCGCAAACGTCGACGTCGAATAACAAAAAATAATAATAATAAAGGAAGCGCCGCTGTGAGAACCGAAAGGTACATGTTAATAGGCATCATTATACTACCGCGGGGTGGAGTTCCAATCGTCTAACGACCTCAGTCCCCCCCCCCCCCCCCCCTCTTTTCACCTTGCCCGCTCGAAGCTCGGCGCGAGGAAGCACGTACAGCATATCTCTCAAAACGTCGCGCCGCAAAAGCAAGTCCAATATGAAAAAACAAAGACAAGAATTGAACAGGGTACAGAGGGCCAAAATGAATGAGAGAGGAGGAAAGATAAGAAACACACAGGCGAAGGGGAGGAGTCTTGTTGCACCGCAGTGAACAGATATATCGATCGAAATGAGCTCGGGGTTTCAGGCTCACATGCTTCTCTCCCTCTCCCGTACACTCTCTCCCTCACAAAGAGCTTGTCCCCCAGCTCTTTCCCTCACTCATTTCCTTCTTCCTCGTCCATTTCTGCCCCCCCCCCCCCCCGTTCCCCCCTCACCCATCTTCTCTAAGCAAAGTTTTGAGTGCCTCCAGATCGACTAGACCCCCGCCTTTTCTGCCCCAGTGTCGGGCAAAAGGCTGTCCTGTCCGTCCAATGGGTGTCTCGAGTGCGTTCGTCACCAGCGGCGCGGTTTGCAGACAACGTAGCTTCTAACCAAACAAGAGGACACATACATCCACAGACACAAAGAGAGACACGGTCGACGCGTGTAATGGGAGGAGAGTTATGAACCTGGGAACGCCAAAGTGAAAGGAGAGGCAGGACATATTATTATTTATCGTTAGCAGGGAAGGGGGCAGACTGCACAGCGTGTATGTCACACTCATTCCCTAATAGTCGTTTCCCCTGTCCAACCCGTAGAAGCACTCATAACTTACGCTTAAGCGCTAAGCGCGCCGTCGGTGAGGAAATTTCATTTACCGCCCCTCTCTCCCTCGCGTGTACGCCCTCTCCTCCTCCTTAAATTTATTTTCTAGTCTGCCGCTTGCTTTCAAACAGATGCCATCTCTGTCTCTTGGTTTGTCTTATTCATTTCCCTTTGCTGGCTTTCCTTGTAGAAGCCGAGGCAGAGAGGAACGACTCCGGCATGAGGATAGCGCATATTGTCGTTATTTTCAGTGAAAACTTTCGCAACTTCAGCCTCGAAGACGACGCCGTACCGACAGCCTCGTGTTAACAGCTTTTAATTCAATCAACGCTCATGCCGTGCCGGCTTGAGAAGAGACTTTAACGCGCCTTTAAAGCAACGTCGAGAACGTCTGTACACAAAATTTCGCCTGTTGTTACTCAACTTTCGCCGAACAGCCGGAAATAAGCGAACAGAAAAACGAAATTGCTGAATATGAGCGCCCTAGAAGAGGACCATGCGGGCCTCGCCTCGGGGATGGAGAAAGGGGGGGGGGGGGGGGGGGAGAGAGAGAGAGTGCAGAACGCGGTTTGTCAACACGCCACACACCATGATTGCGCAATCACTCAAAAGGCACCATCCAAGTGCGCACAGGCGCATACACCTCTAACGATTCGCTCAGTAAAAAGTGGCGAGAAACAAGAACGTTACAGCATTCTGTACTGGGGACGACCTATATAACCTCGAGGGGGGCCTCGACCGTAGCGCGTTACCTGATACGAAGGATCGCTCCGCTGCAGAGCTGGTGCCGCCGTCGCAAAGCGGCGTCGCGAACATTATATGCGCCTTACGGAACAGTTTTGTTACGAATGATGTCGCGTAAGGTCGGTGTGTTCAAGCTGCAGTATACGTAATGAGCAGGGCCCGGCTGAGAACCTTTTGCAATCAAGTACCCAGGGACATACCCAACAATTCTGGACAAGAGGAATTTCTGAGCGGGAAGACTTTTATGAGCGTATACTTTTTTTATAACGTAAGATTTGACTATAATAATCAATATATATCACCCGACGGCAGTCTAGCATTTTTTCTTCTATTAACGTTTTTACTACCGTCAAAAGCGTTCCCCATCGCTTTTCTGCGGGAGTCTTGACTGTTCGATGCGATCGATGGAAACATTTTAAGAGAGATATTTTGCTACACGTCAGAAGAATGGACTATTGTCTTGAACATTTCCCTAAAGGACTCTTACAAATTTCCAATTTTCAAAATTTTTGTCCGAAATTGTTGGACATGATTGCACAATAAAAATGGATATATCCGCCGATCCTCCCTCGGTACGCTTGCGGCTTTACGCTATTTATTTCCCAAAACGCACCCCCCTGGTTTTATATGGCAGTATTCAATACTCGGTGCGAGCTAAGGACCAACTTTACAAGCGAGGTTTGATAAGCGCC
Organism: Amblyomma mixtum; assembly: GCF_055824585.1. NCBI lineage: Eukaryota > Metazoa > Arthropoda > Arachnida > Ixodida > Ixodidae > Amblyomma > Amblyomma mixtum. The sequence continues at coordinate 265,520,252 of NC_143013.1, read as the reverse complement.
GGAAGAATGGACCATTCCCATCAATGTGTTTATAACATTACGCTACAGTATTCCACAGTTGCCTCACAAGTAAAAGTGATGTCTAAGAAAGCCGGACTGGCCTGTTGCTGTTGCTGCTATACTGCTCCTCGCCATCGAACAATGGAAAGGGGCTGGTGGAGAGGGAGCGACGTGGCCTTACGGTGCTTCAGTGGGTCATTCGGCAGCAGGGTACGAGGTCGCGGGATCGAATCCCGTGCCGCAGTGACCGCATGCTGATGGAGACAAAATGCGAATGCGCCCGTGTTCTTTCAGTGCATTCCACTACGGAGCTTCCTCTCCTCCCTCCCTCCTTTCCCATCCGCCATCAGTGTGTTTCGTTCCGTGTTCTTTGACAGCACATGGCCGCAGCTCAAACCATGTACTGTGTTCTTAAACATGCACTGACATCGCACAGAAGTACAGTCGGGTGCAACTCAAGAATGAAGCGGCTTTTCCCCGTCAAAGGACCCCCTTTCAGCCAATGGCTTCGGCCGATTCTCACGACCCTGCTAGCGTGGCAGTGAAGGGAGTGGCATATGAGAGGGGATAGTCCCCTAGCTCCCTCTATGGTCGGGAATAGACTTCTCCCAGCACTGTCACGCTAGCAGGGTCGTGAGGTTCGGCCGACGCCATTGGCTGGAAGGGGGTCCTTTGACGGGGAAAAGCCGCCTCGTTCTTGAATTCTATCCGACTAATATAACAACAAGAAACTGTATTGTTTAGTAAAGTTTATTAAACAACAAAGTTTATTAGTACTACTACTGTGCGATGTCGGTGCATGGGTGGTCGAAACTAAAATGGAGCCCTCAGAGAGGGTGTCTCTTTCCCTCCTTCCTTTTCTACTTCGTTCTCCTTCTGCGGGAAAAACATGCGCGCATAATTTTTCGAACATATACGGTCTCCAAAACTTTTGGATGCAGTACTCCGTGTTTCTATACGAAAGGTGTGACACGGTGCAGGCCCACTTTCTACGTAAGGCGTGACACCAGAAACTTTCTTTTTCTCGCCACCTCTCGCACGTCGTTTGGAAATAAAATGCGAGTACCGAAACGCGTAGAAACTCGCGAGGAGGTCGCGGTACCTGAGCCTGCGTTTCAACGTGCGCCACTTGCTAATTGCACACCAGCACAGCTCAGCAATTAACATAGGCACGATAAAAACCCAGAGAAAAAGGCAGCCACGCTGGCATCAGATACGGCCGGACAATCTAGGCTCCCGAGCGCGCAATAACGTCGGCACGACCATCCGTTCGGCGACGTGAAACCGCACCCGACAGAGCCCCCAACGCGCCATCGACGTTACACCAAGTCACCGTGTGTGCGCCCGCGTGCGTATTGAATGGCCATTTGTGGCGCCTATAGCTATGGGACAGCGCGCACGGCTCCCATCGTTACTCATTAATGGCGCAATAACGACTTCCCGGACCCGCGGCTCCATCCGCCTCCGTCAAACGACGGCTGCAATACCAATAAAAGATTGAAGACAGACAACAGAAAAAAAGAAGGTCTTTGCTTGAGCGCATCAAGTAAGCCCACGTATATGAACCAAACAACAACAAAAAAAGAAACAGGAGAGACGACGCCCGCACCACGAAGAACACATTCGTGGGAAGGGAATGAAGCTATCGCTATTAATAAAACACCGCCTCTACGGGGCTTGAATTTCCTGGTCACGCAAAGATAGAGAGAGAAAAGAAAGAGGAGCAGCGCGGGTAAAAACGAAGAAGAAGAGGACAGAAAGATAACTCGCGGAGCCAGATCCGCCGCCCGTAACAACGAGCCCGCGGTGTTTTTGCAGTCTTCGTCGCCCGCTGCAGCTATGCACGCGCTAGAAGGAACAGGTTTAAATGCGCGCCTTGGCCGGTTTCGCGCGCGCTATGGAACACGCTGTTCTACCATGCCAAGCGCGGCCGGATACAGATAAATAAGCGCAGAGAGAGAGAGAGACTTGCGGAGCGACGGGGACAGAGAGCGAAGAGTACCCCCCCCCCCCCCATTCCACCCGTACCACCATGCAGCAGAGGGCTACGAAGATTCGAGCGAAGGCGACGGGGACTGGGAAATCCGCGATTGTGCCACACGCGCCCGCCGCTTTTTCCCAGGCCAGTCGTAAACAAGGTCGGGAGAGCTAAAGTTGTGGGAGGTGGGGAACGATAGCTGGCCTCACGAACAGTTATATCTAGAAAATACTGCACGCTCGGGCAAACGATGTTTCGCGGGCGACTATATTACAGCCCGGCGCCCCGGCCAGGACACTTCGTTCCGCGCTATATGGACTATAGTATACTGTCTGTGCTACAGCCTTGGAGACTAAGGAAGAGGGAAGCGGCGAGGGGAGAGATGAGTGTATAGGTGGCGCGGCTACGTGCCAAAGAGAAACGCTTCGGTTGCGAACGCGCTCCCATCCGCAACGTGATGTAGGAGACCGCTGCGGGGTGTTGCAGGCAGAAAAAAACAATACTTCAATAGAGACACCGTTGTAAATTCTAAACGATGGCCTCCGCCTCCGCTCCCCTCAGAATTTCGCGAACACGGTGACTGCAGCCCATGAACGAGGGAACGGTGGGGCCTCGGTGATACGAACGGTGTCACAATAACAGCTTAAACGATTCGACCGCGTGCATTATAAATCTGACAGCCAAATTTCGATGTAAATAAACAAAAATAAAGTGACGAAGGAGCGTAAAGCTTTTCACACATCAACGTTGAGTATCAGGCGAGTCATAAAACGCGTGGTATACAGCCAGGGTGTGCTTCTATGTATGCATGCACTCAAGCTAGAAAACCTATGAAGACCAACTCAATAACGAAGCGGCAGATGCCTCTCAAAGGAGGTCCAGCCAATGGCGTCGAGCGATTCTCATGGCGCCGTGGTTAATTTGATTAATCCGTGGTTAACCCCTTCCATCTGCCACCCTCGGCAACATAACGCTATAGTCGAATACAGCTCAGGAACGAAGCGGCTTTTCGCCGTCAAAGGACCCCCTTTCCAGCCAACGGCGTCGGCCGATACTCACGACTCTGCTACCATGACAATGCAGGGAGTGGTAGATGAAAGTTGATAGTCCCCTTACTCTATGGTCGGGGACAGTCCACTGCTTGCATTGTCACGCCGCTCCATGCATTGTCACGCTAGTAGGCTCATGAAAATCGGCCGACGCCACTGGCTAGAAGGGGTTCCTTTGTCGGGGAAAATCCGCTTCGTTCTTGAATTGTATCCGACTATAGCATGTCCAATGGGATTGATCGCGGTCGACACCACTGGCTGGAGGTCCTCCTATCAGGGGCATTTGCACCCTTCATTCCTGAGTGGTATATCCGACGAAACGAAAGCGTGACTAAACGCCGTCAGTGTCACAACGAAATACACTATACGCACATTACAGGTATTTATGGCCGCGAAATGTTATAGCTTTTAAGTCGGTTTCTCAAACACTAGAGCGGAGATGTATGTCGGATTACCGTATACGACTGCTGCGCAAGCGAAGTGGTCCCAACCGGCCGTCCAACTGGCGTATGCGCAGCCGGCACACGTACGATAATCCGGTACACGCCCCGGTTACTATGTCTCCGTCTACTGACTACTCTCTGACTACTGCCTTGACTATGACTACTGTCCACTCGGCATTCGGTACCTGCCTAAGCATGCAGTGCACGAGTGCACACATTGTGACTGCCAACGCTGTGCTTTACAAACGTCCACGCCAGAACAACTGAGCCGGAATAAGCTAAAAATGGACCCGAAATATACATTTCACACCCAGGAGACTTAATTCGTGCACAAATAAATTAAGAAACTGACGCTTATTAGAATCCGAGAAACTGGTGACGAGGAAAATAAGAGCGCTGAAGTAGCTCTGACACTCAAGGTGGACGCCTGAACCACGCCTTGAAGGAAGGAATGAAATGGTACATTATGGGGTTTAACGTCCCGATGCCGCACATGAGCTATGTGGGATACAGTAGTGGAGGGCTCCGGATTAATTTAGAACACCTGGGGTCCTTTAACGTGCGCTGACATCGCACAGCACAAGGATGTGATTCGCGTTTCGCTTCAAGGGGGGGGGGGGGGGGGGGAGTGAAAGAAGGAAGGGAAAGAAACAAGAAGCGCCGCAGAGTAAGGAGAGTTTGCTTCTTAATAAGGCAATCTCCTGGCAAGAATTATACTAATGAAACGCAGGTGCTCGTGGCCTATTACGCTTTGCAAGCGGAGCCAGAACTACTATCTCCAAGGTCGTTATAGTAAGTAAACATTTCCTTAACTTCCCAGAACATGAGCGAGTGCCTTGGCATCAGCTGCGCTAACCTGACCGAACGTAACGAGAGGAGAACCAAAACAACTTCCTCGGAGGCCAACGCTATATAGGGACTCGTGAAAAGAAGCGGATTATTGGGCGACAGAAAAAAAGAAACGCTGCTTGGAAAAGTGACACGCGTTTCGGAGTACATATGCGCTGTTCTCTTCTTTGTAAGAAACCGCGTGTTATATTTAGGTTACTTTCAAGGAACAGAGCAGCGCACATGAACCCCGAAACATGGCAATGCCAACACATAACGGCAGCCCCTCAGGCTCATCACATACTAAACGCTACAATGGAGCAGTGGGAGGCAGCGTCGTCTATAGCGATCATCTGGAACATCAGCGTAGACTCAGCGACCGGGCCTGTATCACCGCAGCAGCTGCAGGGGCCCTGGACTAGGCGCTCCACCGACTAAACTCGCCAAGACCTCTTTAAGCAATAACAGCGTTTCATTCATTCACTGTTCTTAAGAAGTGTATAAACCGCGGAGAGCCGGAGAAGAACCACACGAATGATTCACGAATCAAGATTTCAAAGACGCGCCCTAGCAGTAAGCGGCTAAACGTAAGCTCGCAAGATGGTTTGGTTTATGGGGGTTTAACGTCCCAAAGCAACTCAGGCTGTGAGAGACTCCGTAGTGAAGGGCTCTGGAAATTTCGACCACTTTCGACCACCTGGGGTCGAAATTTCCGGAGCCCTCCACTACGGCGTCTCGCAAAAATGAATTCCACAACACTATATCTGAAAACGCCACGCTATGGATCAAACGCATGCTTCTCCATTTCTGTGACCCCTTTTATCAACCGTAATCGCCCATTAGAACGACAAGGCTGAGGATGCGATGAAGCTATAGCTGCGGTTCTATATATTTTCGTCTCTCTGGAGAGTGCACTGCGTGGTTTGAGAAGTTCTTCCCGGCCTAGCAAGACGAACACTGTACGTAAGCAGCGCGACGCTGTGTTGCTGATGTACTGCAACGACCATTAATAGCACAGGTTCGATGAATAAGCTACAGTCGGATACAACTCAAGAACGAAGCGGCTTTTGCCCGTCAGAGGACCCCCTTCCAGCCAATGGCGTCGGCCGATTCTCGCTGGGGAAGGGGATTGTCCCCCAGCGTGGAGAGAGGTGACTATCATCTTTCATCCGCCACTCCCTACATTGTCACGCTAGCAGGCTCATGAGAATCGTCAGACGCCATTAACTGGAAAGGGTTGCTTTGTCAGGGAAAAGCTTCGTTCTTGAGCTGTCTCAGACTATGGTGCCACCAGTCCCATCTTTATATAGCAGCGTGCGCAACGCAAAAGATTGTAACAATAGTAGTAGTAGTAGTAGTAGTAGTAGTAGTATTAGTAGTAGTATTAGTAGTAGTAGTAGTAGTAGTAGTAGTAGTAGTAGTAGTAGTAGTAGTAGTAGTAGTAGTAGTAGTAGTAGATTGCTTCTAAGACTGCTTCATGTACCCACCGCCTACCCGTAAAATGCACACGTTGCTGGCACAAATCGACACAAAAACGAAAAAATGTGGCGACGCAGTTCCTAAAGGGTACGGATACCTGGAAAATAATTTAGTGCGGACAATCAGGTACACTACACAAGTGACAATGAGTTCACGCAAAGGCGAGGACGCCAACAAAAAGGTCTACGGTGGTGGACGTTTGCAACGTTGGAAAACAGTGACACTTCGAGACTGTCGCGCAGCACAAAAACAAGCGGCAGTTTACAGACTTTTATGCCACCCCTCCTACATGCAGATAGAGGGAGGGAGCTATCCGGGTGGATCCTTGCAAGCGCCGCCAGGCTCTTGGCTGCTTCTGTTCTGAGGCCGGAAACCGACACTGCGGTTCGGCTGAAGAAGGTTCTTTTCTGAGTACCGTGTAACCTGCTCGGGCGTGCCGTAGGTATATGTCCGGCTCGTCCCAATTAGCCTCAAACGAACCGACCGAAATCGAGACATCTCTCGAAGCACGCATGCGCGCACTCACAAGGGTAACGAGAAACAAGAAAAAAAAAAACGAAAGGGGCGGGAACAGAACGCGACGTCACATCATGTGACCTGATCAAAAAAGGATGGACCAGCGCACGGGGCTAACGCTCATTCAAGCGACGAAAAAAAAAAAAGAAAAAAGGGTCAACTCAAACGATCCTCGTCGCACACATCTCGCTTCGATCACCAGCAGCGCCAAAACGCGAAACATAATCGGAAATTAAGCTAAGTTTCCCGCACAGTACTGGCTCATCGTCGCCGTTCATCATCGAAGTTTGGCGTGCGCCAAAACTTTGCCTTCGGAAAAGTGGGTGCACGTCAGGGTGAAAATAGAAGAGGAGGAGGTAGAGAGGGGTGGCAAGGAGAGGAGAGAATGGGGAGGAAGGCGAGCTAGGAGAAGACAAGCGAACGCCGACGAAGAACCGCGGAGCTCAGAAAAACGACCAGAGAAGGAGGAGACCCCAGAAGAGACCCCGAGCCAACGTCGAGCACACACGTCGCCAGTTCCTTTCAGGAGCGGCTAGGCGACCGTCGCGGCACGCACAACACACGGCGAACGTGTTCATTCTTGCAAGTCCCGTCCCGCGGCGCCGCCCAGAAAAGATCGGCGGGGGAGCGGGGGGGGGGGGGGGGGGTCAGGTGGCAGATTCAGGTGTTGCCTAGAGGGATGAATGGTGCGGGCGATGGAGACGAAGGGGTGGAGAGGGAGGGTCATCCACAGAACACCCTTCCCCTCCTTTCTTACGTAAAGCAGCAGCGGATGCAACAACGGGCGTCTCCTAGGCACCAGACGGCGCTGGGGAGACAAAAGGAGGGCCGCTAAAAGAGAGACAGAACCCAGGGCGACGACTAAATGAAGCCCTCGCGGCGGCGCCAAAGGCCGAGCGTGCGGAGCGCAGCGCGCGGCTCCGTGTTTGGCGAGAACTTTGTGTGCGGGGCGGGCGAGACAAAAGCGAATCAGCGCGGGCACGCTTCGCTATGCGCGCGCGCGCGCGCGGGCAGCGGACCGGGGAACAAAAGGGGCGAATTGTGCGCCCTCTCCTCCTCCGCGGAGCTAGAAATCTTTAAAATATGTTTTTCACCGCCAACCTCTAGGCTTCGCGTGTAGGGGGCGCTGGGAAATCCTGCTAGATTGAGTCACTGCAAGCGTAGAATCACTGTAGAGAGACAGGAACAGTGGAGTCGTGCACAGAAGCGGGACACGGAAACGATAGAACACAATCGTATCCTGTGGAAAGACTTCCCCTACTCCAAACTAGGGGCCCACCACACAGATTCACAGATGCCTTAGGAATCAAAAGGAGCCAATGCGTGTTGAACATTGAGAACGAACAAACAATGAAAAGAAGGAAGACGAGTAGTAGAGTAGATCGAGAGGAGTGCTTTAGACATGTACGGAAGTAAACTGCCGTAGTGGTTTTAAAAATTTCAGGTATTTCCGGAGGTATTAGCTATATCTGACAACTGCAAAGGCTCTTTACTTGAAAGGAAGCTACAAGTTGTCTTTTACCTAGCCGTCTCAGTGTCGATCAGAAAGTGAAGACTAAATGAAAATAACCAAATTCGTGTATTAATTGTAGTAAGGCGGAAATCTGGGCGAGTTGAATTTGATTCATGGTAAAAGGTAGCGCGAAAAGAACAAGGACCAAAGGAAGAGGCAAGACATTAAGACCGGCGAAGCGGAAAATGATTCAGTCGAGCATTAAAAAAAAATGGAAAGAAGAAAGCTTTTTACAAAACTTAAAGAGCACGGTGTGCCAGAGACGCTGCTATACCATATGACGTTTTTCTTTTTTTTTTCCGGCTCGCAGGAAAGTTTCCAGCGGACGTGCTAATTCAGGGACCTCCTCCAGAGCAATAACACTTTGCATGACACACTACAAGGGCGTCCGCAGAATTTTTTGCAGGGGGGGGCCCCGTTGGTGCCCCGGGGGGGGGGGGGGGGGGGGGGGGGTATGTTCGTAGCAGAAAGGCGCTATTTGCGGAGTAAATTTATTTATTTATATATAAATAAAAATTAAACAAAATGCACACATGAAAAAAAAATTACAAACAGCAAATTAAAGCGCGGCTAGGAGAGGTACATTGGAGTTTATCAACGAAGAAACAACTAAAATTAATAAAAATGCAAAAAGATGCTATATCACTTCGTGGAGAAGAGTGCTCAGTCTTGCTGCATACGGGTTCTCGACTCACCCGGATTGATGACCAGCACACAGCACAATATGTTCACAAACACGCAACTACAGTCACTCAGTCAGTCTTCCTTGAACAGCAACTGTAGGCGCCTCGGATTTTTCTGGGCGAATTGCGTAATTACACGTGTGATAAATTCACTTCTGTGCTTCATTACACGCTCTCGGTGCACACTCATCATACACATTGATTGGAAAAACTGTTGAACGCGTACGTTGAAAACAAAAGATGACTATATATACAACGAAAACTTATTTACAAGATAAATGCACGCTCGCAGCTTCATACACCTCGCTCCATCTTGCTTGCGCATCCGCACAGTCGAGCAACCGCACACACACTGCTCTCCGCTCGTCGTTTTCTCGTCCGCTGTCTTGGTTGTTCTCAGCTTCGCTGACAACCGGCCACTAAAAACACCCAAGCACAAACACAGAGGCGCGCACACGTGCAAGGGCTTACTTGCCGCAGTATCCCCGAATGCGCACTTTGGGGGTGAAAGGAACGCCGCGCAACTTCCGAGGGGAAGGGACACTCGCCACTCCAGTCGGAAAATTTGTTTTTGTGTTTTTATGGGGTTCAGAGCCCCAAAACGACTCAGGCTATGAGGGATGGAGTAGTACAGAGTTCCGGGTAATGTCGACCACCTGGGTCTCTTTACCATGCACTGACACGCACAGTACATGGGCGCTGTTGTGATTTGAGGCCCAGCCAGAGGTGACAGGCGAGCCAGGCAGGCGCCATCGGGCTGCGTTGACCAAAGGCGCTGGTTTTCGCAGAAGACGCAAAGAACGCTGGTGTGGGGGCGCCTCGGGAGACTGCGTCGCCGTGAACAAAAGCAGCTAATCCCCTTTGCCAGAGATTCTGAAAGCGGCGCTTCTACCGAACTGCGCTCTCCCGCGGATCGGAGGAGACAGCGAGCGGCGGCGGCGCCAACTCATCGCCCGCTTGCCCCTGAGCAGCCCGACAAAGCGGGGGTGGACACGGCTGATTTTACCTTCCCTCCTTAAGGCGGCGGTACCACGCTAGCGGCGGTCAGCAGCCGTTTTTCGTCATGTTTGTGTGAGCGGTGTGGCTCATCCGTTTGCGCTAGAGAAATGATATTGAGCGCATTGTAAAGATAATTGTATCTTCTTTGCGATGGTATGTGTCGCTAAAAGCTATTCACGTTAGTATGATAGCAGTGAGCAAAAGAGCGAGGGGCATAAAACGATATTTTTGCTCGACTTGCCTGCGTTGGATTTGCTGTTGACGAAAACTACTGCTCCGAAAAGAAAACTGCTTCTGCAGCTTTTAGATTAAGTGTGACTCGAGGACCTTACAGGCAATTTATTGAGTTATATTGGGTGGTTATTTAGAACTGATGCCATAAAAAAGTGTGAAATTTAAAAGAATGGCGCATTAATAACTCCTAGTCCAGTTCATAAATCACAAACATATTTAGCAGGATTGTAGATAGTACCCATGTTGTTAATTCTTGAAAATTTCATTGAGCTACATGTCATAATTTTTTAGTTTTCATTGTTCAAAGTTGGTCGTAGCCTAGAAACTGCGCTTTTTTGATCTGAGTTTTAGAAGCAAGTAAACGTCGTATAGGGAACAAATTTTGCACGCGAAATATTTAGGAAATATTCAAGGATCTGCTCAAGGCCGAATTTCGCTATTGCAAACAGAACGGTATTACTGCGCCATTCAATTGCGCTATTTTTTGGTGCGCCGTAACCTCCGCAAAATACATCCAGCGCGAAAGATCACTGTTATATTCCAGGCTTTTTTGACAGGAACTGAAGTCGCTGGTCTTAAACTACCAGTGATGTAAATTTGGGTATGATAAACGACTCATGTTAGCTCGCACTCGCCCCGTTTGTTGGTCGACGGGGCTGCTGCATTTGAATCTCGCGGGCGTTTTGACTCAACAATGGAGTTCCGCCGGTCAACGACAGTGGCGCTGTCAAACATTTTGAAGCAAGACGTACGAGACAGTAACTATTGGGGTTTACTGAAACGTGTGCGCAGCGCCTCCCCTGTGTGTGTGACGCCCGCAACTCTCGCCCCGGTACTCTGTACCGGTACGGACGACTGACTACGCTGAAGCCTGTCCTGCCTTTCGGTCGCTTCTTCGGCTGCTCCGCAGGCTGTCATCGGCGTATCGTGCTGTTTTGCTTGTTGGTGTTTTTTTTTACTGTGCTTTTGTATTTGTGTGCAGCGCCGTTTTTTATCACGTTATCTTGCCAGTTTTTTTGTGTGTAAAAGTGTCAAATGGGGAATCGGCGGCGATACCTTCAGCGCAAAAGGTCGACGATGACAAAGCTTCGTACGCGCATGGCTGATGTCAGGGCCAAACGCAGGTGAGCCATTCGGACCGCAATTTTGTTATTAGAATCTGCATTGAAGTCCCAACTGTACCTGTGTCGCGTGCGTGAGCTACCTCGTAGTGTGTGTTATCGAGTGCGGTTTTTCATGAACGCGTGTGCAAGATTACCAGTGTCACGGCACTGTGACATTTCGTAAGGCGCCTAGTCGTTTGCTCTTTTGCAACAATATAGTTTTTCTTTCCGCCCTCCTGTTATGGCCTCGTAGGTGAGTATATGTGAGGTAAAATCATTATAGAGGGTATTTTTGCTATAAACTTATCACTTGTTTCATACAAATGCTTGAAAGCTACACAGCCCTCCTTGAGTTGGGTGTTTTCCTTAGCTGAAAAGGCGCTGAAGCACATTTGTGGATGAATGCACTCTAAATATGCTTGTAATTGATTTTCAAATGTAACCGTTGAGATCCCTGCTATATGAAACATGAAACAGTGTGTTTTCATTTCTTTCCGCTTTATATTTTCAAAAATGTGGGGCTTGCAACGGCACTGTTGAGTTGTTTCTTTTTCCCAAGTATAGCTTAGTTGGACATGCTGTACTTCTTATGCCTGCTCCTTTCTTCTGTTCTATAGCTGCGTCTTTTCTTTTGCTACTAGCCCGCTTGTGGCGTTCACTTTCCTTGGAAGCACAGTATCAATATACACTTTCAAGGGATATTCAACCTCACAGCTCACATTTTTCTGCTTGTGTGTAATGGATACAGCCTTCTGCTGGTAAGCTTTTTCTTCGTGAACTGCTGGTGACATCAAAACAAGCAGTGTATCATTGTTCCAGCAGCTTTGTATCACCCTGTATGGCGTAAGCAGAATATGTTTCTATCGTGCTCAGCAGGCTTTTATCCTAACATATCTGCTCTCATTGTTACAGTGGCAGCAAATTACTTAGATGTATGTAAGGACTTTTCAGTCCACTTGCTATGTTTATGCACATATTTTCTTTCCTTTTCCGTTACTGCCCTCACATTTTTGTATGACGGGAGGTAAGCATATGTGTTTGTGTGTTACTGAAACACTAAGTCAATGGAAAGTAACTGCAATGGTTGAGCAGTAAAGAACAAGCTAATACCCACTTTTGAGCACTGACATTTCCTGTCACTTCCTGAAAATAGACTCACATATGACATTGGTATGGTCTTGTTTGCTTGCAGGCTGCCACCATGATGTGTGGGGGAGTTGTGCAAGGCATCTGAACGTGCTTAGCAGATGTTGCAATAAAATGGTCCTGTTTTTATAAGGAACATGCGTTTGTCTTTTGAAAATGCACATCAATGGAAGTGAATGAAGCCTTCTGCTTCTGCCTCTACCAGTGGCGAAGTGCATGTGTGGACAGTGCGATTTCACTAGCATTGTAGTGGCAAAGCATGCCCCCAAAATTATATGTCAATCACACACTGCAAGAAAAAAAGAATGCACGGATAACATTCTTGAAAGGTATATGGGAGCGTAGCTGGTGATATGCATGCGCGCAATGCAGCAAAAACAATGCCAGCATCTCTTGCCATTGTTTGCACTGCATGAAATACCAGTACTTTCCCTCAGCGGTGTGCAAACCACGGATACCGAAATCGTTAGGAATGCAATCAGTTGTCAGTCTCGGCTACAGGGTATTATGATTCAAAACTAGCTCTTGTAAATGGCGGTTTCCGGAAGAGCTGCTCCACAATAGTACAGCGACATTTGCTGCGCATGGCGCTGCACGATTGCGCGTGTAGTGTCTAGATAGGAGTAGGTGAGTTGCATAAATATGGAAGTCTGCTATGGTGGGCTTGCTGCTCGCACCGCTGGCACTTGCCACGTGCCAGCGCAAGTGCCAATCTGCTCGCGGGTGCTCAAAAGCGGTGGTGTCCCTCATTGTTAGTCGTGGCTGGAATTCCGCTCCGGTCAAGAATGGAGAAAATTGTGCTGCGGGCGTGCGGGGCAGCTTGGTGTATGCGAGTGAGAGGGGAGCTTGCGGAGCGGGCGAGCGTAGTGTATGTGTGTGTGAGAGAGAGAGAGCGCGGTCGCCCTCTCCCGAAGTGCGCGCCTCACGTGTCAGGTCGCCGGCAACTTTCGCGGTCCTTCCCACTGGCTGTATCGCCTCGCGTAGTGGAAATACAAGCAGGAGGGAAGGTTTTCCCTCTCTCTCTACCCTTTGTTTTCCCCTTCACTGTCATCTCGCTTTCCATTTCCATCCCCCAGCCCCAGCTCAGGTGCTTCTAGACATGATAGCAGATGCCGGCGCTGGCAAGAATCCTTTTACCTTCTTTTTCATTTACAATAAAAGCCACTTACTACTACTACTCAGGATAGTTCCGTGAACACGAGGGGCCGAGAGCTTCTGGTGAAATTTATTGGAAACCGGTATGAAGTCCTTTGGCTGGGTGGTCTGTGGATGACATTGGTGAAAACATTTTGTCTAAGAGCTATTTTTCAGCAGATTTCGAAGCCCTCTCAGCAAAACCATCAAGGACTTCGGGATAATTCAGCAAGGTTATGTGGGAAGCAGGTTTTACATCGCGAATTCTTTTTGACCTGGTTTACAAAGCGGGGAACATAATATGACGTTAGTGTCGATCCGTATTCACAAATTAGAAGAAAGACCATAAATATTTTCAAAATGGTGCTCGTCTACCTGATAAACATTTACGACCAGATTTTCATTAGCGTGGTTATGAAAAAACCCTAATTGGAAGGGTCCGGAACTCTACATTTTACCAGATCTGACGAACGCTTCAGCCTCTTGCTCAGGACGGTTCCTCATGCTTGTTTACAAAAAAGCATACAGCAGCAGCATGCTTGCATTGTCTTCGCATTCCGGCCTTGAAATAGCATTTGCCACAGCGGTTGCTTTTGTGTGCATGGTCATGAAACGTGAAAAAAATCTGCCATCATTTACACACACATCTATTTTCCTCAATATTTCATGACATTCTAAGATATTACGGGAGTAGGCATTGCTCTGGCTGAATGTAACTTCTAAGTCAAAATGTTTGCTTGCACATGAATGAGCACATATAGCGATGGCTCTGCAAATAAAGTGTTCCCGCATGCGCGGTAATCTCTTCAGCTTCGCATATCTGTTTAGAGGCACTTTATGTTCGCATAAAGATTGTGTTTATTATTATTAGCGCAAAACGTAACAAAACCCCATTGTATTGGCCTCGAATTTCAAGTTGATTCACTTAGGACACACACTTTCTGTCACTTCCCCATGGAGGTAGTTTTCATTGACAACCTGCTCCACTGAGTGCACGTGATCAATTAGCAATTTTCGCTCCTTCAAGTTGACAGAAAAAAAAAATGTTTTCACTATTTTCTGGGACACACATCTTAGGCTCTACATTTTTCTCACCTGAAAAAGAAAAAAAACGCGACTGCGCATACAGATTTGCAGGCAGGCCAACACGTGCAAAGAAAACTGGCTTCCTTCAAGACACACGTCATCAACGCACGTGCTTCTGGTCCGAAGGGCAAAACATGCGCCGTACCGAGAAGGCTCACACTGGGAGAAGAAGGCTGCCAGGCGTTTCGAATCAGGGAACAAAGCTGGTGGGGGAGTGCTCGGCACCTGAAAAACCGGTTCAGAACCGAAATTCGACGATTTTGCCCATCGGGGCACACCTTTTTGACGTCACACTGTTTACATCAGGGAGAGGTCTATTATGAGGCACCGGCCGGATTCACTGGCGCCCGGAGCGCGCTCCTGCCACCCGGCCTAAGTCATTCAGCGCAAGCGTTTCCCCTCTTCTATCCTGTGAGGGCCGGCGAGGCGTCTCGAATCGGGGTAAAAAGGCGGCGAAGGAGCCCTCGGGACCAACAACACCGGCTCAGAACCAAAAGTTGTCAGTTCTGCCAACCGGGCCACAACTTTTTGACGTCACGCTGCTTACAATAGGGAGGGGGTTTCACAGTTCTGCGAAGCTGCGAAGGCGATTGACATGCGGCCGTTCCAATCCAAGGTTCTTCTGCAGCCAAGGCCAGGCTAGAAAGAGGAGACAGACCTGTGTGCCTCTGCTGCGGGGAGTGGGTACAACTTGTCAGGGCGCACCCGCCCTGGGCGCAGTGGGGTTTATAATGTGAGCACGGATGCATTTATTCTACCGTCGAACAACAGTTACAAACAAAGGCTTGAAATACAGACGGCGGCGTCTCCGCTCGCGGCTGAAGGCTCTCTCCCCGCCTCGGCTCGGCGTCTCCGCTCGCGGCTGAAGGCTCTCTCCCCGCCTCGGCACTCCGAGAGGGAACGCACGGAGCCAGTCAGGGTTGCCAGGCCACTTATGAGTTTGGCTGTTCCAGGCGGCGAGTGGCTTGCACCTCACAATAATAAAAATCTTTAGCGCGGCACCCAACCCTTGCTCTCACCGTCGTGGTGAAGCGGTGCGTTGCGCGTTTCTTTCCAGGAACGACGCTTGCTCTGTCAACAACTGCGGGGGGTGGGGGGAACGTACACTGCCAGTAGCCTTTATGCGCTCGCAGTTACATGCGTGGTCCTGACAGTCAACAGACTCGAGCGACAAGACGCGGTCAGGTTCGCCAGCGTAGCCTTGTAAAGTGCACCGGGGAAGGCGTGTCCACAGATGACTCACCCCTTTCATTTCTGCCTATTGAAGCCAGCACTGCCCGTTACTGCTCTGGAGACCACCTGCACCCACAATTATAAATGCATTTTCGCAGAAAACATTCAAGGGTGTTCAGGCAACCCTGCAAACGCGTTTCTGAAGAACGGCAGATTGGGCTACTTGGAGTTGATACATAGGGATTGAGTGGACAGCAGCCCTGCCAGACACTGACACAGAATAAGATGAGACACACAGGAGCCTCCTTGTACGTCGTCTTTTTCTCTGTGAGTGTCTGGTATCGCTGTTGGACCACTAACATAAAACGTGCTCCGCCTGGCGGCCGCTAGGAGGGTACGCTAATCGAAAACTTGGCATAATGCAATACAGTAAGCCGTTAGTACTGGCTCGAGTATCCGAACTGCTGACATGATAGTACCAACACAGCAGCTTTTTTTTTTCCCTGCCTGCTCATGGATACAGCTGCGGACATATAACAAGACGAAAATAGCTACACACACACAAATACGCGAGGCCTTGCGCGAGTGCGTTTGTTGAGTCCATGTGGAGAAAGAAAACAAAGCAGTGTGCAGGGGCGTTATTGTTCATTTCCCCTATCCCCCTAGCTGACAGAGTCCCATTATCTAAAAGCGACCGTCCACCCGGAAAGACGTGTAGTCGATTTTTTTTTTTTTCGGCAGCAGTGAAGAGAAATCAGGGCTGAGAGCCTACATGTTGCGCCGCCGGGGTGGGGGGTCTGTATGCGCTGCAGGAAATCCAGAAATCTGAGTTTACCGTAGGAACTTCGTCCAGCGTACTTGTATACACGTGACGATAAAAAGTTATAATTTCTGAAAATGAAGTGGCATCATGTTTGAGTTGTAACTGCTACATTTTGATAGTTTTCAAACGCAATTTAGTGACTTTTCAAAAATGGTTTACCGTGTATGATCGTACACGGCAAAGATATTTTTGAAACCGTACCATTTTCCGTGTTTGAATGTGTTTGTGCGCGTGCGTGGAGGGATTTATACCCCTGTCACACGGCAACTTTAGTGATACTTTCACGAAGCGCACTCCCCATGAACGAATGGCACTTTCATTGCGTTGTCACATGGCAAAAAGAGGTGCTATTTGGAAATGATGATAGTGACGATGGGTGTTGCAGGTAGTGACGATCGGTGCTGCAGCACATTGTGAAAATTAGTTTGTTTTCGCAAATACTTGAAAAATATGTCATAGCAGATGTAATTGCTTTCGCGTCTGATCGCATGCTGTTATCTAAGAAAGCATCACGAGCCTGAGATTAGCAATATCTCTGCTACACGGGCGTTTCAAATACCTTCCAACCGAGTGTCATTCGAGTCGGATGTCGCCTTGTGCAGCTGCACGAACTATTCAATGGCATTTGGCTGACATACTATCAAGTCAATGGAGCTCCGCGAAGGCATTCGAGATTTTGGAATGCCTTCGAGTCACGAACACGGCCCGCACTGACGTCGCCATCCCTTCGCTCCGCCAATAACACAGGGCGACTGCACACCAGTACTCCTTTTTACAGCGCTGTATGCAAACAGCTATGTTTGTTCGCGTGAGGTAAAACGAGAGCTACGCTTTTGTTTTATTAATCCTATTTGTGTACCTGTTGTTCCTTTGCTTGTTTATGCAGCGCGACAACTTTGTAGAAACCACCGATGTGATCGCGCGCCTCGGAAACATTCGGTGGCCGGATTGCTGACATCGCGTAGGACCGACGCTTCTAATTGTCCCTGCTTTCTCCGACGTGATATTCAATTTTGAATCGCTTTATCCTGAAGTACGTTCGATGGCGAAATAAAACGTCCTTATTCCTAATCCACAAGCGACGCCGGTGACTGCTGCTGGCTGCCCAAGAGCGCGGCAGTCTGGGTCCGACCAGAGCTTTCCTTTCATTGTATGTGCATCCTGCACTGTGAAAATAGTCGATATTAGGTCACCGTTGTGAAAACTTCATTTGTTGGCCATTTGCATTCCCCAAAACGTGAATTCGCGTTCGACGGTTGCGGAAATTGCACACACGAAACCTGCGGAATCGTTAGACCTATCGCGGAGAGGGGTCGTCGTCACTGGCAGAGCGAGATTAGCTCTATTCAGGTATGTACATTATATTTAGTTGCTCATTACCAAAAAAAAGTTCGCACTAAGAACCAGAATAAAAAATAAAACTTTATTTACAGCGGAGCACGGCTGCTGAGACTACACACTCGCCGATATCACAAAACGATATCACAAAAGCAGGAACGTTGCCTCGTGTGGCAACAAAATGCAGTTCCAATGAATGGATGGAAATGCTATGCTAAGGCCACAGTAGGGAGAAACCCGACGCGATTGTAATGAGTACTTATTAGCTCTTGCCAGCTATGTCCCGCAGTCTCCAGTGGAAGTTTCGCAGCCAGTGTTTCCTTTTCGTTTTTCGAACCTTGGTGGTGGTAGTAGTTTATTTGACAATAAAAAGTGAACGAAAAGAATGTTGCCGGCTGCGGCCCTAAGCGCTTTCGGGATTTTTGTTATCATACACGGATGCGCGGGCGGAAAAAAAGAAAATCAGCATTACTTGCAACGTATCTCAACGTCACAGACTACCTCTCCGCAGCTACTGACCCAACGACTTGAACGCAATATGTTTGTACCATTCTGATATGCCTTATTCTGCCCATTTTCTCTTATTTACTGTTACCATATCAGCTGTCTCTTAGAATTCTACATAGCACTGGCAGTGTGTGAGTAAAAAATAAAAACACTCGCCATGCTTCGAAATCTCGGGTTGATGTTTCACTGCTGGTGTTTTTCCTGGAATTGCGAAATAAACGTTTGTATGGTGAACGGGAATCAGTAGCACACAAGCTACGCGCCACGCGCCTTTGACCGCAGAAAAGGCTGTGACAACACGCATGGCAACAACCCTTTGAAACCAAGAGGTCATCTACTATTCCGCTGCATCCATTTCGACATCATCCATAGTTTTATGAAGGCCATAGCCCATAGATGTCTTGTGGCCCTTTGTTATGGATGCCAGTGGAACCTACGAAGCTTTATTTTGTAATATTGCTTGCCGTGGCTGCCGCTGCTAGTCATCAAAATATTTGTCAGGGTCGTGAGAAAAGAATAACTATAAAACAACGTGTACAACTCTGGAAAAAATGGAAACAAAATATAATTTCTGTAAATGTCACAGATATAGAGACTTCGTGTTCAGGAAAGTAAAAACAGCGCTAAATTCTACACAAAACACACAGAAAGACGGACAGGACGGGCGCTGACTCCAACTGAACACAATGTCACATCAACTAGCCCCGCAAAAGGTCACATACGAAATAGTGCCTCCTAAAAAAGAATCGCCAGGCACCATGGCAGGGCCGCCAAGGGGTGGGTAGGGACGAAAGAAGCAGTACCCGTGTGCCAAACACGTTCGAGCGCGGTCGTCATTGTCATGGCGTTTATCCCCCTCCGTGACTAACCGCCTCCTTCTGCCACAACGCGAGGGAGAGGAGGTCAAGGTAACGCAGAGAGCAGGACCAGACAGTCTCGGAGGAGCGCTTTTTCGCTTCCACGGACAAGTGGAGCCGCCCTGGTGGTTCAACTAACGTCTTGTCCAAGATGGCCGCCGTGGTACCCCCGCCTTAAGAATTCATCGGTGACCGGCGTAACGATAGGCGAAAACAAGATGCCCCGTGCACTGTCTGCCTCCGTGTCGCTATCTCTCTAGAGATCAAAGCAACAGACACCCATCTCAAGGCGGCTCGAAACACATGCTCGCCGGTGCCGCTGTATGTCTGGAACAGGTCGCCCTTCAGTAGAGCTAACGATGGCGTGGTTTGAAAACGGCGGAACGACGCACGCCCGGACGCGGCATTTCGCAGATGTGACCATGCGGGGCTGCTTTTACCCTTTTGACTGAGCGCACCACCGCCCCTGGCGTGCGGCCATCACTCACGGTTCGAGTGAGTGATTTTCCAGGGGGGTGCAGCCGCCCCCCCTTGCCCCCCCCCCCCCCCCCCCCTCCGGACGCCCATGACAGACTACAATAAGCGTACAAACGTTGTAACCATTCCTTCAACTCAAAAGCCAAACAGTGCATTTTTGTTTTTAATTTTCGATCGCAAAGAGCGTCATTTAATAAATGCGCGAAGCGAGATCATAATCTCTTTTCTTTCCCATTTTTTTTTTCTTTTCTCAAGTTGCGCCACTTATTGAGTGGCGAAAAAAATTTCAAAAATGCTACCGACCGCACGACCCTTAGGAGGCGCATGGCGCACGGGTCCCGAGCAGTTGCACACTGATGAAGTCGAAATACCGTGCCCCTTTATCACTGATCCTTCATGGACGTGTTCAGTCACAGCAGAGGAGCTTCGCTGTTATTCGTTATAATCAAGACTTATTACGCCTATGAGGGCTGGAGTTTCCGGCTTTCATTTTTTTTGCAGATTCGGCAGATTTCTCCGATGTTTATTTCAAACGCAATTTCAGATTTTTTTAGAGCACTTTATTTCCAACAGAAGAATTACCTTCCTTTCTTGTTTTTCGCGCTAAATCTGTTGCCCCGATGGGCACAAAAGTCACCCTTAAAATACCAAAGGGTGATACGGTGATAAACGACATCAAATGCTGGATACGCGTCACTTCAGATGCCACGATTCTCCAGCGCACATGCTTCTGTGCAAGATTGGACTTTTTTTTTTTTTTTCAAAGCTGGGCAACAGCTTTGTCATTTTCGCGCGGAGCGAAAGTTTTCAGCCTTTCCAACGAACCGCCGAGGCGCCGCCGTTTCCTGGAGAAAGTTGGGCGTGCGTGGGGTTCACTGACCAAAAAGCGCGGAAGGTTTTTTCTTCTTTTTTTTTCGTGTCCCGGCGCGTCCGCTGCTGTGTCCCACTGACGATGGGGCTCGTTAGGGAGAGCTGGCACCCTTTCTCGCTGCCGCACGGCTTCAACAAAGAATGGCGTAGGGGCCGGACGCGTCGCCTTCCCTCTTGGGGTAAATCCGCACCACTTGTGATCTCAACTGAGGAGCCTCGTAAGCACTTGGCGGCGCTCGCTTTACGGGTCGGGAAGAGCTCAGAACTAAGCTATGTGACTGACACCGAGAAGCCGTTTTTGGCAGGCGAAGAAAAGTGTCGCCAGAACGCTGCAGAACGTTATTTTAGCACGGATCTGAGGATATCGAAGGGTAGAAGGACAGCAACAATCCTCGTGCTGCCATTCACGTCTGCTCCAGAGATATTTGCGTGGAGGTTAGTGTTGTTTTACCTTACCATCTTTTGGCCTAGTGTGATTAAGGTTTCATACTGCCATACGGTAGTAAACCAATTTAGGACATGCTACTGAACGACGCCTGCTGGTCACCTTCTTAGATCCGACGGGGACAAAACTCCGTTCGGAACTTTCACTTCGTTACAGTGTCTTCCTTGGTGGAGCTGTTATCAATCGCATCTCTTCTCGAGCTGTGATATCTGGTGCATCTCACGAACAACTCCCGAGACATAACGCACTGCTGCCTTTCTACAAAGCGTGATTAATCGCAGTGGGGCGTGTGCACCACGGGAAGACGACGCACCAGAACAGACGCTCGTGCCAGAGCAGCTACAGAATTTCGTTGAAGCACGCACAGCATTAATGTCGTCTGCCGAAAGAAGCACCGACGAAAAAGTACCTCTTCTGTGCTGCATTTTCGCCTCAGCAGACAGTGCATCCCGCTAACTGGCAACTTTCGTAAAAGGACGCCCGCAAACAGTCGAGCAAAGAGAAAGAACACGAAACTGTCCTGCGAGCGGAAAACGCACCCGAGAGAGAGTAGGAGGGAGGGAGGGGGGGGGGGGGGGGGGGCGAAGCGGAAACGCGCCAAACAGCATTTGGACAATTGGCTGCGCACACACACGGCACACGAGTCGGCGGCAGGGAAGCTTTGACTTGCGCGGGCAGACAGAGCACGGTTGCCAGAGGCAGCGGCTCGGGCCGCTCGCTTTCGGGCGTCGCGAGCAAGAAAGAATAGAAAACGAAAGCCAGATGCCTGAACGAGAACGCGGAGAGGGGGAGAAATTGAGAGAAAGCGCGAAGACGAAGAAGCAGCAACAGCGGCAGAAGAGCATTGTTCCACGCCTCACGGCGTCGTCGTCTAGCTAGTCCTCGCTCTCCGCCTACCCTCTTTCTTTCACTCGCTACCCACACCCGGCTCGTACGCTCGTACGTTCCCTTCTCCTCTTCACACACTTTCTCCTCCTCATCCTCTCTCGCGCTGCCCCTGCATCGCGCGCACAGGAAGTTGAGCAGGCAGCCACCGCCAGCGGCCGCACAAGTGTCGTATTCCGCGCAGCGGGCGAGGCGGCGACAAAGCGACGGCAACCAGAGAACGGTGAGGCAGCCCAGCAAACGCCAAAACAAAACGCTGAAGACCAAAACCTGCGCCTCTCGGGAACGATCGAGTAACACGCGCCGCATTGGGCTGCCTGCTTGCTGCTAGCGGCGGCCGGAGCGAGCCAGCCGGCAAACTAGTCCGCATACCGGGGCTCAGCTCGACACGGCTCGAGGGGAGGCGGGAGCTCCCGTGATGAGAGAAAGGAGGAAGAGAGCGGCAACGCTGGGGGTTCTCGAACGGGAAGGCAAGAGCGGCAGCCGAACACGGCTCGCGAAATGCGCCAGTGCCGAGGGAGTAGGCGCACATTCCTACGCGATTTACTATAACACCGTGTAACGCCGGCTGCCGAGCGCCCGTACCGCTGTTGCCCAGTATAGTGGCAAGAAACGTTACTGACAGCGAGTCAGTGCAAACGTTACGAACTAAAATAAGCCTGAATGCTTATTACTGCCTGTGTTCCTTACGTATATCCTTACGTTGTTCCTTGCTTATTACTGCATGTGTTCCGCGTCGTCCTTACGTCGCTTATCGAGACGCTTAGCGCGCTCTTCCTCGGTCTCCTCGGCTCGCCGCCTCCTCTGGCCTTCGTTCCCACGACGAGCCCTAGCTTCCTCCGAGCTGTCCATTTCTACCACAGGATCCGTATCGTTGTGACATATACCCGCCGCATCTCTGACGACACTCCGCGTATGCGCACAACTGACAAGGCGGGCTGCTATAATTTCGATGGAGGCTAAATTCTAGAGGCTCGTGTACTGTTCGATGGGAGCGTACGTTAGAGAACCCCAGGTGGTCGAATTTTCCGGAGCCCTTCTCAACGCCTTCCCTCATAGCCTGAGTCGCTTTGGGACGTTAAACCCTCATAAACCACACGCCATTTCATTGATCCCACTGTTTATCCCTTTCTCTATGGCGCGGTTCAGGTGGCCATAGAGATATGTGGGACAGTTACTGCGTATTTTATTTCCTCAAAAACCAAATTTCAATTTTACGAAGGAACGCCATCACCCGTTCGGCTCGACGCCTTGCACATGTGCCACGGCTCAGCGCGCAGCCACACTGACTTCGCGAAGCGGCTGGCGTAGTGTAGCTCTCGCTACAAAAAAAGAGGGGGGGGGGGGGGGCAATTGTGGGGTTTAACGTCCCGAAGCGATGCATGGGCTGTGAGGGTGCCTTCTGAGTTAAGCCTCCAACGAAACGAGACCGCCGCGGCCGGGCTCGAATCCGCGGTCTTCCCGTCAGCTGCCCAACGCCAAAGTCACTTAACCACAACGACGGGTTACGATGCAATATGTATCGAACTGTGTTTGCTGATTGGACAAACGGTAGCTCCTGTCCGGGCTGGTGCGTTCAGGAATCCTGCAACGTTGTCTGTGCTTCTCATGCACCGTTGTTGCCTCTCTGCTGGCGGTTTAGCATTGCTAACCACGAAGTATTGGGCGAAAGAAAAGTTTTTGCTGGTGGGTACCAACGCCAGGCACCCGAAAGCGCGATTGAAAGTACGTTTCCTTTCCTTTCGTGACTCGCGCACAGATGGAAGTTGACGGAGACGACCACGAGCAATACACAGCGCGAGAATGTGTTGCAGCTTACACGAGGCATGGCCACTGCACGAGAACAAAGTGATTTCGTGCAGCAGCCAGCGAAGCTGATTTGTTCGCGCCGCCACGGGTTCGAAACCCAGTCGCGGCAATATTTATTTTATTTCTCCAGGTTGGTCAATGTCCATCTCATTCAAAGTCTCGTTTATTTCTCGCCATTTCCCGCATCACGTGACCAACTTCAGAGGCCTCAACACACACCCGCATTTCCTAGGTTATGAGGCCAATAGTTCTTTCGCACTACAAACAGACTCAGTAAGTCGCGCAGTCACATACACGCTAACAGAAACGCTCATAGGCGCGCCGAGTTTGATGCCCTCAACGAGCTCAGATTTCGCGAGGCGTTCGCTGGCTCGCTCATTTCCGATTCAGAAACAGCCGCTACTGCCGCTCATTCCACCCGAAAAGACATTTCGAATTCTCTTTTCACTCCTTTCTCATTCGCTGCAGAACCTATTTTACCCTCTTCCCGTCCATCGTCCATATTTTTCTGTATTCCTTTCTCTTTTTTCCTTCCTCCTTTGCATCACAGATGCAGCCGCTGTGACAGCAGGTACAACTGCTATGCGCATGCACTGCTCATCAGGAACACAGCTCACACGGGAGATGGAACGAGAAAGAAAGAAAGAAAGAAAGAAAGAAAGAAAGAAAGAAAGAAAGAAAGAAAGAAAGAAAGAAAGAAAGAAAGAAAGACGGCCTTTTTGCGTGGTCCCCGCTGAGTCGGTCGGTGGGCGGGACAGGCATAACACGCGAGCACGCGGCCAGCGGGCTCTCTCCGCTGCGTAATATTCCGCCTCTGCAGCAACGCAGTCGTGCACGGCTGGCCGTCCCCGCTATACGTGGCCCACGCGAGCCTTCTTCCTTCTGACGTAAGACCCGGACCGGTGCGAGCGGCGCGGGCCGTCTTCGTCGTGCGGACTCCATTACGCCATTATGCTCCTCGCGGTGGGAGCACCGGGGAAGACGCCCCCTTTGTGCGTGCCACGCGGGGAGCGACGCAAGGAGGGATGAGCCACACGGAGCGGGCGCCCGATCGTTAACTACCGAGAGAAGTCGCGGTGAGAAAAGCGTCAAGTGATGGTTCGACGTTTAAAAATCGCGCAAGCACCATATACGTGCACATGGTAGGATAAAAGACCGCCTTTTGCATAGGAAGCCCCCCCCCCCCCCCCCCCCCCCCCCCCCCCAACCCGTTTCCACTGGCCCTTTAAATCCGGCTTTGATATTGGCTCGTTATTAAACGTGCGACGAGAAACGAATTACACACGCCATACAAGTAACAATGAAAGTCGCTGAAAATCAAATACGGGTTTGGAGATAACCACGGACTAACTTCATCAACAAGGAGCCTAACCTCGACACTTTATGCCTAGAGTAACTGCTACATGTTACGAATACAACGTGTTTCGAGTGAACAGGTTCAGATTAGAGGATGAGGATTTCTTCCCATGCTAGGACAACCGACACTCGGGACACAAAGGAGACAGGTCGCACACGAAGAGAGGCTTCCGCTCCGCATGGTTCGTTCGAGTAGTTGAAGCAGGAACGCGGCTTCACGCAGTGCCGCCTCTCTGTGCTGGGCGTCCCGAGAGCGGCATTCCCTTCTTCCTACCGCCGCCGCACGTCTTCGCTCCACGCTCGCCCTCACCAAAAAATAATAATAAAAAGCCGGTGGGAGGAAGAGCAGGGAAATAAGAGTAAGCAATAAAAAAGAAACACTGCACGCTCCTTGTGTTTTTTTATCTCCGCCTAAACACCCTCTCCCGCCGCAGCTCCTCCTCTCCTGTTCCATCTTCTTAAGCCCTTCAAAAGCAGGCATTCGTTCTCTCTTTTTTCATCCCTCTCCTACCTCTCCCTTCCACGCCAGCTGAGTAGTGCAAGGCGGCCGCCCTCGTACACTTTTTTTCCGGCCCATTGTTCACGCAAATGGTCGGGCGATGTCGGTCGCTCGTGCCTCCTCCACCACCGCGGGCGCGCGCGAAAGCTTTCTTCTTTCGCGCCGCCGCCGAAAGGAATGACAGAGACGACGGCGGCGGCGAAAGTACAGAAAACGGCCTCGCCGCCCTCTTCCCCTTACCTCGCTTCTCCCTTTCTCATCGCGTGCCGCCGCCGCCGCTGCTGCTGTTGCAGCGCCTCCTTCTTTTCTCTTCTTCACTCTTCATTCTTTCGTCTTCCCTTTCTGTGTTCTTTTCATACCGCGGCTCCATTTACTTCGGCGGTGCGCGCGCGCGCGCCAGCGTTCCTTCTCGCATTGCCTGGCGACATCAAAGAAGCCTTCTTCCCCGCCCGCTCCTTCTTAGCCTTTCTCCTTCAATCTGTCACTCTTTGTGATGCTGCCGTAATTTCGCCTGCACTACGCGACTACAGCTCCGGCACACAGGCGAAACCGAGCAACGCAAACATTTGGTGAATGCAAGGCTTCAGCTACAGCACACGCAGAGAAGGCTTCATGAAGTATGCACGGCAGGGGAAGGCGGCGGGCGGGCGGTCGCGAGGGAAACAGAGGCTCAACTCATCAGAAACAGACACTGCGTGGTTGCACCGCCTAAGGCAAAAAAAAAAAAAAAAAGGAGCGGGGGGGGGGGCTAAAAAAAAGAAAGGAAGATGAGAGAACGGACAGCCTTTTCAGCCAGGACCCGGCACGCGATGGAAGGCTCAAGCAGAAAGAAGAAAAGCCGAATGAATGGGTACGGAACTGGGAAGAAGGGAAGAAGCTGCTGTCTTGAGGTGGAGGGGAGGACACAATAACGTCTTGCCACGCCAAAAACTTTTCTTCAGCGCGCGCTCGGCAACTGGGGAGTTAGTTGGAGTAGTGTTGGCACTTCTCTCGCATTTCTGTGTTTCCTGGAAGTTGTGCACGATAAATACCATATTGCAGCAGTTCCCCGAGGCGCTTAATAATCACACGCGGCGCTACATATCTCACGTCCCAAAACTTCCTTTTTTTTTAATCGAAGAAACTCGCAGCTTAAGTCGCACCAGGGCGTCAGGAAGTAAAGAAAGTGATGTGCCAAAATGCCGACAAAAAATAAAAAATGAAGACACAGCAATAAAGCGTCAGGAAGCCCTGCCGTATTCAACACTTTGATAACAGGGTATGCAAACTTTTCTTCAGAGGTCAGAGAGGAAAATTTCGTAATCCTCCTTTTACCCGTGTCCTGCAGTAATAGCACCCTCTAGGCTTGCTCCTTCCATTTTTCTTTAACAAGGCAGCGAGGTAAACCAGAGATAGCCTTGCTAAGCTAAGCTTATAGACTATATATGTACACCTCATGACGTATATAAAGATTTGAGGCTGGAGGTACGAGGCACGGGGCTACGCAGCATGGAGGTACGTGCCATGGAAGTACGTGACATGGAGGTACGGGGGCTGGAAGTACGATGCGTGGAGGTACCAGAAATAGAGAGAATATGAGTAATATCAATCATGCGACGAATTCCTGAGCTACTACAGACCTTTCCATTGAGCGAAGAGTATGTCGAAACACCTTCTCTCTGGGCTGTTGCAGTCAGGTTCCGCTGCCGCTTCCACTGCGCTATAGAGCAATGTGCACACAACTGCCCAGAGAGCATTGAGGCGACGCCCAAGGGCACCTCAGTGATAAAGGAAACCATACGGAAGGGCGTGCTTTTGCAGTATTCTCCAGTGTGCTGTTTGGGCCCATGAAGTGCACCGCACGTGACAACGAAAGGTGGACGATAAAATAGAAATAAACTTGCGTCTCAGCCTCTTGCTCGAGCTAGTCCACAAAGGAGGGTTTAAGCGATTGTTCCCACGTCTTGACTCACAACAAGGCTGACAAAAGCAGGTTTAAACGCACTCCTATCGTTTAACATCGGAGCGTTATATATATATATATGCACAGTCCATGGTCGTTAACTCGAGTTCGAAGAGGTGCGATAAGGTTGTTCGAATTGTGCGGAGTCCGAATTGGGGGATGCAAAGTTCCTACAACACGACCGACGTTGACAGCCCCAAAGCATCATTTCCGAGTAAACCGGAAGTTCGCAGTAAACGAATTCGAATACCAACCACGCTGCAAACATACAAAGGTGCGCCGGACGACGCAAGAGCCTTTACAATTATCTAGATAACATGGTCACGTATACAGCCTTGAAAATGGTGTCGCTAACAAAAAGCGGACGCATGTCTAATATTCACAGGGAGACATTACATTATGTGTTGGCAATGCGATAACATTAGAAGCTCTTGGTGCCTTTACCTGGAGTGACGTCACCCCAACTCTGGTGACGACATTTCCCCCCAGGCAATGGGCGAATTTTATGCCTGACGACACAGTTTTTTTCCCCTTGTGAAGCTTTTAATACTCCCGTATGAATACAGGACACAGTCCTTCGGCGTATGCTATTTTACAACGAAGTTCGCGTGGGAGCTTAAAATTTGCACGTGGCTACGCACACGCCGAGCGGTATTAAAAGGAATCCGACGCTCGTGGAAAAGGGAGCGAGGGAGACACACACGGCCCGCGAAGGCGTCACACGAGCACAAATTCATGTTCTTGCGAGATGGCAGCAATGTTCACGAGACAGCCATTTCGCGCCCGCGTTTTACGACCGTAAACACACACATACACACGCCGGAGCGAACTGCATGGCCCCCGTCTCCCTCTCAGACGCAAACAAAACAAAAAAAGGAAAGAGAGAAGGGGCACGGAGCGTTTGCGCGACGTGTGTCCGAATGGGGCGAGGTATAAATACCTCACGCGCGCCCGTTATATAGACGAGGATTCTCTATATTTTACGCCAGCGCACTCTATCGCGCACAAAATGTTTCAAAGTAGCTACTCAGTGGAAGAACGAGCATGAAACGTCGAAAAAAAAAAAAACAAGAAACGACGCCGCTGGAGGACTCAACCGGCGGCTGGGAAACACGCGACCGAGATAGAAATGAAGATCGACAGAAGAGCTCGTCGGCATCTACTTTTTCTTTTTCTATTCTCTCCCCGCCTTTCAGTGTGTTTGCTTTCTTTCTTGCCTTCGTTCTTTCTCTCTGGGAAGGAGGCGCGGGGCGGGGCGATCGGACGGAAAGCCTCTTACGTGGATGCGCGTACGCGAAGCACTCGACGTAAAACGCGGCCGCGCGGCGCGACGGTAAATATTTTAAAAGCGCTTTGAAAACGTGGCGGACGGCGGCGGCTGCGAATGCCTCGCATTTGCCTCCGCAGGCGCGCAGGGTCTTATAAATGCGCGCGCGCTCCGGCAGCCGGAGCTGTGTACGTAGCGCGGGCAGCAACGCGGGAGCGGCACGAGCAGCCATATCCGACGAGGCGACATTCTTCAGCGAAGTCCCAGGGAAGAAGGGAGGGCCCGGAAGAGAGACAGCGACGTTTGCGGTGGTGATGAGGCTGTGTATAATAAATTCGGTGTATATATAATCCAGCCCCTTTCCGTATACCATATACTCGCGAGCTGACATCTTTTCCTTTTATTGTTTGTTTTTATTTCGAGCTATCTCGGGCTCTTCTCCCCTTCGCGCGACAAGAGCGCTTCCGCGTAGATTGATAGGGAGGTACTGGTTTCATTCCAAGCGTGCTCTAGCTCTGTGCGGAGAGGGAGCAAAAAAAGAAATGAGGGAGGAGGAGGGGAGGGGGGCAGAGAGAGATTCTGGGTGTACCCAGACAGTTCGCATCAAATTATGAAATTTTAATGTCGCTGTTGTTGTTGTTGTTTTCATACGCATAGAAACGTCCCACGCAAGATCACGAAGCGGAGAAGCGCCACATAGCTTGCACTTTGACTTTGTTCGGGTGTGCTCTTGCCACGAGACTTGCCAACAAGGCTTTGGACCGCATCTGATCATTCAAGTAATAACTGAAGTAATAATCACTATATGGCAAAAGTGGGCATCAGTGAACGTAAACGGCGGTCCGCGATAGGCATAACTCTTTCTTGCGCAGCTATACTGGGCAGTAACTTCAGCGCGGCGCCCGCATGCAGGCATTAACTACAGTTGAACCTCATTATAACGAACTTAAAGGGGCCTGGCGATTACTTCGTTATAGCCGTAGCTTCGTTATAGCTCGTCTTGACCGACCTTCCAAAGGGAATCGTAGTTCCTTCGTTACATCCATTATTTCGTTATAGACAGTTGCGTTGCAACGAGGTTCGACTGCATTCGCAAACACAACGCCAATGGGCAGACCGAAGGCTGTGGGTGTATGGGACCACACACTCAACCACGTACACATTCGGCTTCACAATTTACAAAAGCGTGTCGTCACATCGAAGCTGCGTAACGCGTCGAGATACAGCTCTATTACGACTGTCCTCAAGACGTAATGGATTGAAAATCAAAGGATGGAGGCTCCGGGTTGAAGAACCACAATGAACGTTACGCCCTCCCGCGACGCTTTTCCAAGTCACGGCGAGAAGTAAAAAAGCAGTTTCGCCTGGAGCACACTTCACGTTCTCGGAATTTGTTTCTCGCGCGCTATATCTCTTCGTTGTAAACCTTTAATCATTTCCGCGTGTCACGTTCCAGGCATAAATCAAATTTTCACTAAACTCCTCTTCCGTCTCTAAGCTGGAGGATATGCGAGGATGAGGACGACGGTAAGCGAATGCAAATTAAGAAATGCCAGGAACGGACCCGCCAGCCATGGCCGACGGCGCATAACTCCTGCGCGCGGCTTTCGGTAACGCGATCTCCCTGCCTCGTGCAAGATTAACGCGCTTAATCAAGGGCTGCAGCCGCAAAGGCGGCGGCGGAACCCAAACCACCGCGGCTGCGTCGAGAGTGGCCAGGCTTGTCGGAGGGAAAACGCGTACGCAGAGATCTGTCAAGGCAAGAGAAGCAAAGAAAGCAACAGAGTCAGCGCCCTGGTGTGCGCATTCGATCGATCTGGCACTTCCGTATTACGGGGACGGAGATCTGGTCCCCTTGCTTTATATAACAGGGCTTTTCCAGATTCATAATTCTGCCTCTGCGCCGCCGGCCAACCCTGGCTCCGACGCAGGAGTCGGCGAGTGGTGTCGCTTCCAATAGCTGCCGCCCATGGCGTCGCATGCCCTTGCAAAAATTTCTTTAGACAGTCTATAGACTTTCTATAGACTCCTGTCAATAAAGCTTATAACAGGCTAGTCTATAATATTTGTCTGCAAAAAGTCTATTATAAGCTTCACTGACAAAAGTATATAGAAAGTCTATAGACTTGTCAATAAAGCTTAAAATAGACTTTCTAAAGACAAACACCACAGACTAGTCTGTAAACATTCCACAGACAATGTATACATTTATGGCCATTTACTCTTGGTAGACTTTTGTCTTAGACGACACGAAGAGCCAAAAAGGAAGAGTATAGGCAGGAAGTGTAGGGGAATCTCCCAAGGTGGAGCAGGTGGATGCCAGTGAGTAATCCCTCCCTTATTAAGGATTAGTATCTAGAGGAAGGCAATAAACTCTATAATAAGACTATGGCGAGTCTGCCATTTTTAAAGGAGTGTGCCCCTGTGTATGGAACTAGCAGCAGTGCATCGGTTAAAAATCTTTGCAATATAGGGCTCCCCAAAACAGTACATCAACAATCGTTTCTTCGATTATATTAAACCTTTTTCGTTTCCTACACGCGAAAAATGCAGGCGGCACAGAAGCAAGCCATGGCGTCGCTCCAGCCAGCGAAGAAAGCAACGAAGAATGAAGATGCAAAATAATCGCACAATGGGACTGTTACGTAATCTCAGATTTGGTGCCACACCCTGTCTAATACTCCGTGTGACCGGGGTATTCTGTCTTCTCGTGACTTTAAAACGACGGCTGAGCAGCTGACAAGCGTCGTAAGTCGGAGGTGAACGATTTATAAAAGACAAAGAAAGATTCTAGGAGCATGACAGCAATAGCGCAATGATTTTGAAAGCTAAAATGAAAGCTAGTCAAACTCGGAAACTTGCAAAGCATGCTATACTACCGTCAGCTGCACGTCGGCAGACACATCGCCGCTCCGGTAGAAACAGATCTGTCCCACATCTCTCAACTCGTTCAAACTTGCGAGATCAAACGCACTTCAAGCCAAGAAATGTTGCAGTGTCCTTAGTAATACAATGTCCTTTCTTGCGCTTCCCAGAGGTTAAAGCCGCCTTCGTGGGCACACCGAACTGCCTCCAGCATTCCAGGACGCCTTCCTCTTCAAACACTGACCAATAGGCCTATCCGTATACTGCATATCATATATACAAGGTCTGAAATGCGCAAAAATAAAGCATGGTAAATCATTGTGTCCATCCGTCTACTTGTCCTTTGTGTGTGCGTGCGTGCGTGCGAGTTTTCGGTCGCATCTGAAGTAGTCCTAACATGGCGCGATCGCGTCCATTCCAGTGAAGGCGCTCCCCCGGCCAAAGTAGACAACCCATAGTGGGACATCGGTCATTTAACATTCACACCCCAATCTTCCTGCCTGCTGGCCCCGGCGACCGTACGACCCACCGACTTGTACGCGACGTGCGGGTCGGACCCTTTTCGGGGCAGATCTGAACAAAACCGAAAGCAGCCAGACAAGAGTGCGGCGAGGCCTGCACTGTAAACAGGAAGGAGTAAAAAAGGGAGTAAAGTTCTCCTCTAACGCACACCCTTTAAAAAAGAGTGTGCGCTGCAGGACAACTAACTCCCTTTTTACTCCCATATAGGTGGTTCCGTGTTTAGAGCGTGGTGCTTGGTCGGGAGCTCTCTGCACTGCTGGAGCGCCGAACGCACCCTGTCCGCCAATCGATCCGCCTTTCAAGAATTTTTTTTTGCCCTCCCTTCCCTTTGCTTCGCGTTGCGCTCCGCCCGAGCTTCCCTTCACCTACCCCCTCCCCCTCTCTCATTCGCCTCCAATTTTCTTCTCTACATGCAGCAGCAAAGGGGGCACGAAAGCGCCCCCTGCTTTGCTTCTATTTTCACTCCGAACAATATCCTCCAACGTCTCTTCTTGCTGTTTTTTTTTTTTCTTACTCCTGGGGGTTCAAATGTCCCAGCGAGAACGGTGACAATTTTGCGTCGACGCTGTTCAGCTGCGGCTACACATCGCGCAGACTCGAACACTAGAAATAAAAGGTGCAGTAAAAAGAAAAAAAAGGAGAAAGGGAACACGACGAAAGTGCAACACGGGATCGTTCGCGGTTAACACCAGTGTCCTTTGTTTCCGCGCAAAAGAGCCTGCTTGTTCTAGAGGAGCGCTGACGCTTGGTCGCTGGCGAGCAGGGTTTCTGAAACGACCGTCAGGGTCACATTCGCAAATGTTAAACAAGATTTTTTCAAGAGACCAAACAGCTTATAAGCCTCACGAAAAAAGCATTTCTTCAGCAACCATCATGAGCATGGCGCAACTAAGAAGTAAAGAAAGAAAAAAAAGCGGACTCCTTGAGAATGCCTCTCTGCAGTACATGCTTGTTTCGGCGTCAGTCGCCGTACATGCTGCACAGTCGCTGTTGACTAATAAAGCATTCACGAGTAGACGACTGTCACAATATAAATATTAAATCGCAAACCAGTTCCAACTCCGTGAACTCGACCACTTCAGAGTTTGCTCACCCCAAAATATTTCAAGTTCTTCCTGTCTGCACAGTCACGCCAAAATAGCAGACAGGGTAGTATTCACTTGGCTACCGAGAAACGCAGCGCGCATTGACGCGAGCCCGTTAAATCCTGAAACAGAATCACAAAAAGCAACTTGGAGAAAGTGTAGGGCGCCATACGAACGACGCCATTCCGGCAGATTTTTCCCCAAATGAAAAATAGGAGGGGAGAAATTAAACGTATAGAGTCTGCAGCAAAAGTTTACGGGATGCACGCATACGAAAAAAAAATATATACTTGGCGCAGTCAGGCAAATCGATCGCGCCAAATCCTGCATGTATATGAGGCGACGTGTATGCTGAGGCGCAGCGCTGCAGCAAAATTTCTTCTTCCGCGCGCGCACTGTAAACTTGTCCTAACGATTGCACAATATAGAGTTTTCGCGAAGCGGAAACGTATCAAGGTAGACACGAGACGATATACCGGACGCCTGCTGCCATTGGATTCCGCCCAGCGGAGGCGCACACGTGTAGACGTGTGCCGGATGCCGGCATGCCTGTCGCGCATGCGCAGTGGCCCAACCCCACCCCAGCAACTGCGCGTGCGCAGAGGCGTTCAGTAAGTATTCGTCTACTCTATCGCGTCTGCGCTAAGCTAAAACTCTCCAATGTATGTCTCCAGGTTCCTGACCCTCGAATTCTCCTCTCGCCGACTTGAGCCTCAAGAAGCATATCGCCCCATCCACACAGGCCATGAACGACACCGTTGCCATGGAAACCGGCCTTCCAACGCTGCCTTTAGCGAAGGCGCCGTGGGTTGATAAGGTCGCTCACCCCTCCACTCGCTTGATCGTCAGCTACCGAATTACGTCGCGATGACTAGAGACGCGTAAGAAAGGTAAACTCGCTGATTACGGTAACTCGATCGCCAAGCTCGGTGGTCGGCCTGCATGCCGGGCCAGCGCTGAAACCTTGACACGACGGGTACTCACCTTATTCGTTGGGAAGCACTGGATGTTGGCGCAAGTTATCCCAGCCTCGTCGCGTTCTTCAAGTATCCTGCGAAAATTAAAAAAAAAAAATGAAAAGATGCACGTTAGCAAAAAACCGCCTCCTTTTAAATTCTGCGCAGAACCAGCAACTTGCATGCCGTACAAAGGTAAACAGGTAACCCGGCAAAAGCAGGAGGTGAGGCTGTTATACGAGACGCGGCGCGCGCATGCGCGCGGGGCTGAAGTGGAAACGCAAAAAAAAAAAGAAACACAACCCGCATACAGAATAGGCGGCAATTAAAACAATTAGGCTAACCGCCGCGGTTGCTCGGTGGAGGGGCAAGAAAAAGCAGGAGGGGGCAAACCCGAGCCCTTGCCACACACCGAAACCTTAAAAAGGAAGAAACTCAAGGGGGAAAAAAAATAAAAGCGCTAAACGACCGCACCTCAAAGACTTTTAAAAAAGACAAAGAAAAGAGCCAAGCGCCCGGATCGCGTTCTCTAAACGAAGGCAAACAACTCTGACTATGAACTTCACAGAGGGAAGAAATATAAAGGAACGCAAAAGCAGCCTTGAAAAAGAAAAACGCCGACTCTGCCCTACGGTACACTTAGTAGTATATCGTATACACAAGGCTACCGAGGCAAAAGCTCAA
Organism: Amblyomma mixtum; assembly: GCF_055824585.1. Lineage (NCBI taxonomy): Eukaryota > Metazoa > Arthropoda > Arachnida > Ixodida > Ixodidae > Amblyomma > Amblyomma mixtum. The sequence goes on along the minus strand of NC_143013.1, from coordinate 265,485,701 downwards.
ATGCAAAGGAAAGACGGCGGAACTTAAAAGCGTGGGCCCGGGCACATCCCCCCCCCCCCCCCCCTTTCCTCTTTGTCGGGCAGGGGAAGAAGATAAAACAAAAAGGCATGCAAATGAACCTCGCGCCGCGGCGGCAGACACAAGAGTGCCGCTACGATCCCGAGAAGAACTCCAATAGTCGCGGGGGGAACAGGCTCTTTCCTTTTCCGTACGCCAAAGGGGGGGGGGGGGGGGGGGGGTCAAAGACGGCCGGCGAAAAGCAGTGGCAGGCACACACGAACGACCCCGCAGGCGCCCATATTTATCTTTCCCTCGGGTACACCTGCCGATATATACGTCTACGCCGAGCGATTACGGAGGCTGCTCCACAGTGCGGTACCTCATATAGACACAAACGCACACTCTGCTGCTGCAGAACCTCCGTATACTATACACCGCCCCGGCGCAGTGTATTAGACGAGAGTGTACCGCGTCCATTCAGGCATCACGGGCAAGCATTATACGCCGCGGTTCCATCAAAGGGCACGCATCGGGGCCTCCTTGCTCTGCCCCGGGTTACATAAGCGCAGTTCCTTCACCTCCTGCTATTTTGCCTTTAAAAACACGAAGGAGCGGTTCTTTTGAATTTCACGTTTCAGTGCTGTGGCGCTCAAAATGGTACGTAGGTGTGTGATGCATATATACCTGCAGTTTTTTTTTTTTCTTTTAGCAATTCCAACTTTCTATAAAATTGCGTTTTTGAGGTAAAGAGATTTTTTTTTTTTTGCGGCAGAGTAATACCAGTGTTGGCGGACGTCAAAAAATAGGCGAATCATATTGCCTGGAAAATTGGTTACCTAAATGTTAATAGTTAACTTTTAACAATTACTGATAGGGACTCTGTCGCAATTAAGGAATTGTAGCCGGTCGTTCCTTATAGTTTTAGAATTCCAAAAACGCAATCACCCTCGGCGCTCTGGCTCGACAAAAAAATGGCTATGTCGATCGACTAGTTACATGCACTGGAGCGGTTGTCTTGTGAGCATGCTTCTCGAAAGTGCGGCGCACGCTTATTTTGGCATGATGTAGCCAGAATCAGTTCAGCCACAGCGGCGAGGGTTATCGCGTTTTCGAAATTCCAAAAACTGATACGGCTATTACTAACGGCAGGCTACAAATCCCTAATTGCAATCAAGTGCCTATCGATGATAGTTCAAAAGTTAACTGTTATAATTAAGTTAATCACTTTACGAACTAGTTAGCATGATTAGCCTGTTTTCCTGACGTCTGCTAGCATTGCTAATACTATGCCACAACAAGCTCCCCTTTACCTCAAAGGCGCTATTCGTTAAAACTTTCGACCATCTACTAAAAAAAAAGGTGCCCAGTATTTAGTACCATACAACTTAAGACTTGCCGCCGCGGTGGCTCAGTGGCTATGGTGCTCGGCTGCTGACCCAAAAGACGCGGGTTCGATCCCGGCCGCGGCGGCTGGAATTTCTTTGGAGGAGAAATTCTAGAGGCCCGTGTACTGTGCGATGTCAGTGCACGTTAAAGAACCCCAGGTGGTCGAAATTTCCGGAGCCTTCCACTACGGCGTCTCTCATAGCCTTAGTCGCTTTGGGACGTTAAACCCCATAAACCAACCAAACCAACCAACAACTTAAGACTGCAGTGACCGGCACACCGAATTCACTCGCGACGAAAATTAGTCCGCAGTTAAGTTTTCTTACCTAAAAAAGAATCTAACGATCCGGCGAACTTATAAGCTCAAGAATGTTGATGCTTCCTTCTTGTCTGACATAGCTCGACATTAAAAAAGCTGATTTCGTAAATTGTTGAGATTGGCCAGCGGGGAAACACAGGAAGCCGCGGACCTTGGCCCATGCATTGTTACCAAACGCGTTTTTTCTTTTAAGTTGTATCAGACTATAGAGTTTGCGCACGCGTAAAACGTTTACGTTACAGTGCTCTGTATTTTCGGACCGACAGTTCCCGCCTATGTCGATGCGTGTAAAACAATTCGATGTGACACGGAAGGATTCACGCAGGCTGGAAAATCGTTCGCGTTCCTTTCACAGGGATACCAGAAACGAGAAGAAAAGAAGTACCAAGAAGCCTTCGGTTATACTTCAAATCTATAATCAAATCTAAGCTCATGAAATGTTTAGTTTACATTTATAAACAAATACGTGAAAGGAGTGCAGGAAAAATCCTGTGAACTGCTTGAATTTATTGCATTTTTTAAATTTTATTTGTTTGCTGTGCATTGCCACACATCCCTTATACATTCTTATGCAGGCGTGTAGGTGAAATTCCACGACCTTTCAGCTTCGAATATACGAGAAGGAATCAAAGCTCGACTGTCCTGCAATAAAAAAAAAAGAAACAACGGAGATGCGTTACATGTTCAGCTACATATTGGAGCGCTCAAGATCTCTGCAGCAGAGCACGTACCCGGTAACAGCAGACAATGCGAGACTGATAATAAAAGAGAGAGAGAGGAGAAAGAAGGGCAAAGCACTCAGAGATAAGAGCGCTCTCGAACACCGAGAGGCAGCAACGCGTGCTGCGAAGTGTGCCCTGCCCCCGACTCCTTTTCTTGGAGCTTGTTGGCGAGCAGCCATTGTAAAGCAGCGCCTGTGTTTCCCCTCTGACTGCTGTCACCTGTCCTCTCAGCGTTCTACGGAAATGACGTCACCCAAGCGGATGCAACTCCAGAACGAAGCAGCTTTTTCCCTGTCAAAGGACCCCCTTGCATCTAATGGCGTCGGCCGGTTCTCATGACCCTGCTTGCGTGACAATGCAGGGAGAAGTCTATTCACGGCCATACCCTTACAAAAAATTTATTTGGACAGTCTATTGACTCTCCATAGACTTTACAGTCTATAGAGTGTCTAAACAGAAATCCTAGAGAATAGTCTACAGGCAATACAAATCCTTTAGACAGTCTATAGAAAATCTATAGATTTATGGCCGCACACTTTCAGAAGACATTCGTCTATAGAATGTCTGTGGATTATGAACAACAAAAATATCTATAGGAAGGCAATAGAGTCTATAAGAAGTCTATAAACTGTCTATAGGCCATTTTTATAAGGGTAGAGGGAGGGGACTATCCCCTCTTATCTGCCTGCATTGTCACGCTAGCAGGGTCATGAGGATCAGCCGACGCCATTAGCCGGAAGGAGGTCCTTTGATGGGGACAGCCGCTTCGTTCTTGAGTTGGATCCTACTACAGTGTCTGAGGGATGCGAGGAAGCTGCAGTTGGCGGCAGTACACTACGTTGTTGGGGAAGACTGGGAAAAGAAAGAAAGGAAGAACAAAAAAAGGAGTAATGAACAAATAAATAAATAGATAAAACCTCTGCCGATCACCAAAAAGGTCCAGCTTCCCAGCACACCGAGATTGTACAGCTATAGGTAAAGAAGAGTGGAAGCGCCATCTTTGCGGCGCTGTCAGGAACTGCTGCACATCATCGATCGCGCTTTTACGGATGCCAAGCACACTGGATCAGGAGAGCCTCTATATACCAGCGGTGAATAGAGCGAGAACAGCGAAAGCATAAGGGCTCCTTTGATGCACTTAGCCTTCTTCACCAACCGATGCCGATTCCGTGCAGCGCGAGGACCGACGATCGAGGTACAACAGGAGCCATGTGCACGCTGCACGAAGACGGTGTTCAAGGATTGGTGCGTTTGGCATCGCTGGCGACGGGGCCTCATGGTGAATGCATAAGGCCGTATTGCGTGAGTAGGAGGTGTGAGCTTCATTTATCGAGCATGAACGAGTGAACGAGCGTGTTTTATCTATTGCGAATGAGTGAGCGAGTCGAGTGAGTGAGTGCGTGAGTCGAGCGAGAGAGTCGAGCAATTAAGTGAGCCGAATGAGTGGGTGAGTGAGTGAGTCAAGTGAGTGACTGTGTGAGTCGAGAGTGAGTGAGTGGAGTAAGAGAGTCGAGTAATTAAGTCAGCCGAATGAGTGGGTGAGTGAGCGAGTCGAGTGAGGGAGTGACTGAGTGAGTCGAGAGTGAGTGAGTGGACTGAGAGAGTCAAGTAATTAAGTGAGCCGAGTGAGTGACTGAGTGAGTGAGTTAGTCGAGAGTGAGTAAGTGAGAGAGTCGAGTAATTAAGTGAGCCGAGTGAGTGGGTGAGTGACTGAGTGAGTCGACAGTGAGTAAGTGGAGTGAGAGAGTCGAGTAATTAAGTGAGCCGAGTGAGTGAGTCGAGTGCATGACTGAGTGAGTGAGTTAGTCGAGAGTGAGTAAGTGATTCGAGTGAGAGAGTCGAGTAATTCAGTGAACCGAGTAAGTGAATGAGTGAGTGAGTGAGTCGAGTGAGCGAGTGACTGAGTGAGTCGAGAGTAAGTGAGTCGAGTGAGAGAGTCGAGTAATTAAGAGAGCCGAGTGAGTGGGTGAGTGAGTCGAGTGAGTGACTGAGTGAGTCGAGAGTTAGTGAGTCGAGTGAGAGAGTCAAGTAATTAAGTGAGTCGAGTGAGTGAGTGAGTTCAGCCTGCGAATGAGTAAAGACAGAACAGAGTTGAAGGATTTACCGAAAGGAGAATATACGTAGAAAGGAACGCGCCGTCAAACGCAGAACGCACACCGATCAGAACCGCAGAACTAACACGCAAGAAACGATTAGAACAAAAAAAAAAAAAAAACAAGCGAGATGGCGAATGACAAGAAAAAAGCTTCCTGTAAGAAAAACTGCGAGGCATTCTTGCGCAGAGGAGCTTCTTTTGTTGCGCGAGATCCTTTGTGCCCCAGAAAAAGCACGGCTTCCTCTCCGCCGATCCCTTTATGAAAAGGGGGACGGGGCAGGCGATACATCATCAGTGTCAGCGCGTTATGAGTCCACGGCATGAAACGCGCCGCCGAGAGACGAAGCCTGCGATGGCTTCGACCGTCTTCCTTAACCCCGCCTTCTTTCCATTTTTCTTTTACGCTCACAGTGTCAGCTGATATCGGAGACCTCGGCGGATACACAGCGCACGGACAGCCAAAATCCGATATGTGCAGTCACGTGACTGGTCACGTGACCATGCCGCCGCTGCGATCACTCTGGTAATCCAAGGTTCCCACTAAATCAGTAGGCCTTACACATTAGCAAAAGGCATGCAGCAGCGCGGCGACAGCTATCGCTGACTTCAGTGTGTTACTCATCAGAGCGTAAACAATTCGCGATTTGATTATTTTTTTTTTTTAGTAATAACAGATGACAGTCTTCTGTGGATAACGCAGTTCCTGTCAAAGGAATGGTATACTGGTCAATATGCCGGTGCCAAGTCTCCCAGGACTCCAATGTTCGCCAGGAAAAATCAGCCGGGCCGCATCGTACACGCGTCTCGCACCTATATTTGTCCCGATCGATGAGTGTAGAAAAGCCGAAGGCATAAGCCTATATACCGCACGTAAAAACAAGAGTCTACGTATAGACGCACGCGACTTCACAGAAATGTCGTCCCTCGTTTTCTGCACGATATCACCAGGCCTGCCCGCACGCTGCACTGCACCTTTTGGTTCGCGCTGGTACACCTTTTCTTTTCGTTTTTTGAAACGACAATTTTACAACACGCTATCAGCGAGCTGTATATCGAAACTCGAAGGAGATACGCGCGAACGCCGCTGAGTGAGCGTCGCCAGAATTTCGCAGTCTTAGTCGAACACGCCGTTGCAGCCTCCCGGACGCTTCTAACTATTTCAGTGACGCTGGCAGCCCCGCTGCTGCAGCTGTTGATGCACCGTGTCGAGAATTACGGTGTACACAGTGTCACGCGGCATATACCTGACAAGGGCATAGCCGGCGCCTCATAATTGCTCGCATCAAGCTATGATGAATCAGCAAGGATGCCGCGCAGAGACTAAGTGCGTCACGCACGCACACGCACAGTACTACACACACAGTGTCACCCCTCTCTTTGGCGTCCAAAAGCACGAAGCGGACAACATGCCGCATTTGACGACAAGTAACACGATGGCCGAGAGGAGGAGGACATGTAACGATCCTGTCTGATCCTCAGTGGCAGAGGGTGAGGGGTGAGAGGAGGTGAGGGAAACGAGAACAGCATGCACGCGGACGCCGAGAATGAAGTGTATACCAAAACAGCGAAATACATATTCAAAACAGTCGAGGAAAAGAACGCCACTCCATACGTATGCAACGCACGAACCAACACCACGCATAAATGTGCCTAATATACATATATACGGCGAAACAAGAGAAGATGAGAAAGCGGCCCACACGCTGTCCTCTTCGTTAGCTCGTCCTCCCCCTCCTCCCCCCTGTGTTTTTATAACAGCGCGCGTCCGGGCGAAAGCGAGCGTTTTCTTTTGATCGTCGAGCTGGGCCCTCTCTCTCTTTCTCTCCTCAACACCCACTCTCGCCCTCATAAATTTGCACTCTCTCCTCCTTCCAAGCAAGCCAACGCCGCAATCGTTCCTTCCTTTAATTTCCTTCTCTTTCATACCGTCGATTTTTTTTTTTTTTTGCCAGCTCTTTCGTCTCCTCCTATAGCGAAGGCAGCCGACCTCCACGGTTCATGTTAATGCTCTACGCCGGCCGCGTCTCTCCGCTGCTCCATCCAATTTCATATCTGGGGTAAAAGAATACAATCAAAAGCAAAAAATAAAAACAGAAAAAGAAACGAAACTTCCACGAAATGAACCACGTACCCCGGCCGTCGCCAAGCGTACACATTATTTTCGCCTCTTAGTTCCCTTCCCGTCTTTACGCTTCCTTCGCATCTGTTTCTACCTTTTTTTATTTTAAACTTCCCGCGCGGCCGTAAAGTCCCCACACGCTCTGTTGTTCAGCGTGATGATTCCTTCCATTCATGTTTCTTTTTCTCTTTTGTTTTTATCCCGCACTTCGATGAGAGGAGGGGGAGAATGTTTTCTTTCTGTTGTTTTTTTTTGCTTTCAACCCGCGTCAATGAAGAAAAGAAGCGACCGAAGGGGCGGCACTTCAGGCTTCCCCTTTACGCCTCGCGTTTTTATTCCTTTCTTGTGCGTTTGTTTTAGGCCTCTGCTTCTTCGCCATTTCGTCAACCCTTCACTCTCTCGTTCCGATTTCTTCTTTTCTTTTAGCTTCTTTCGCTCTCTCCTTTTTTCTGCATCTCTCAAACAAGAATAGAAAGATGAGGAGAAAGAGGAGGAGCGGCTATTACGACGACCGCTCCTTGTTCATTTACGCTTCATCTTAGCCGGGGAAGCCGCAGCCGTTGTCGCAGCTCCACTGCGTGCGTCCGATTTCTCCCCCTTTTCGATGAGCTCGCATCTGTGTTTTTTTTCCCCCCTTTGGTTTTCCTTCATAGTACCATTTGTTTGATACACTTCTTTCTTTTTCTTCTTCTCACGCTCCCCGACGGCCGGTATGACGTATTGCGCGGACAAGTGGCGGCGACGTTTTAAACGATCTCCCACAGGGACCGGAGAGTCACAAGGAGCAAGGGTGAATCAAAGAGAAAAAGCGGAAGCTCTATCGGTAAAAAAGAAATCAGCTTGTATAGAAAATAGCGCGGAGAAAAGACGAAGCCCTTCGTCACTTGCAAGGCCCGCTCTCTTTCGATGACTTGTGCAGGATATCGCTTAATATGTATTTTTTTTTTATTTTTACCCGTACACGCCTCTGCTGCTTGTAGTAGCAGCAGGACACGTCAAAGCGAGTTTTGTGCTGCTTCACGCATGCAGGAACCGAAGTGTGTGCGCTGCGTTTCACCAACCCAGGAAGTACAGTCGGGGACAAAAGTCTCCGGACCACGTGTTCCTCTAACGAAGCCGAGAGCTCTGCTGTTAGTCGGCGGCTGGAGACCACACTTGTGCAGGTAAAAGTCAAATTTTTGTTCTTTCATCTCCACAAGTGCGGTCTCCAGCCGCTGCCTGATAGTAGAGCTATAAGCTGCGTTTGAGAAACACGTGGTCCGGAGACTTTTGTCCCCGACAGTACGTGTTCTCAAAAGCGTCGCGCTCTTGCGGGAAAGGCAGTGTTGCTGGCCCTGTATCAATTTTACAGTCCTACTATCTGTTACCTTTGTCTCCCACCGGAAACAAATGCAACTACGTTACCAGGAAGAACCGTTCAGACGACGTACACCCTTTCATACTTCCCGTTCATCATCATCATCATCAATCTAGACAAGGACCTTTCCCACATCTCTCCAGTTAACCCTGTTCTGTCCCAGCTGCCACCCCTTACGTTCTTCACTGCGACATCTCTGTACCGGTACCATCGCGAGAATCCCCTGGAGTTGGCTGAAGTGGGATCATACGGGCAAAAAAAAAAAAGTGCCAAAATTAGAACCAACGGCCCAAAACCCACAGCTGCTGGGCTCCGGAGCTCCAGTACTAGATAGATGTCGTTGTGAACATTTTAATTTAAACGTGTAGCAAGTGCAACCCATTTCAATTCCATCAATTTACGAAATTTATTGCCAGCGAGGCACAAGTCATTCAACACCCCTCGAGTGCACGGACAGCGCAAAGACGGGGGCCTAGAGAAGCCACCTCCCTCCCCCTCTGTTCCCCCTCCCCACGACAATCATTCCGCTCTTCCATTTCCTCCATCCAATCGGGCGACTGACTGCATGCCTCCCTCTGCGGAAGGGCGGGGGGGGGGGGGGGGGGGGGGGGGGGGGGCAGTCAAACCGCTCTGCCATCATCAGCGGCACGGCTCTAGTCATCTGCGCAACAACGCCGGGACGGACACCTGCCCTCCTTCTCTACAGTGCGCAGCGGCGAGCAGAACCCGAAGAGCAGCCCAACTGCAAGGGCGCATAGCATCGGCAGCAGGGACAGAGGCTGAGGGCTCCGATGGGAATCCAATAGCAATCGATACACGCGTGCTCGCCCTCACTTTCTGTCCTTCGAAGCACACCGCGAGCAGCAGCAGCACTCAGCGCGGACAGGAGCGGCCGGCTGCTCCCCAAGGGGGGACAGGGGTGGACGAGACGACGGCAGCTTCCAATATACGCCTCCGGGGAGAGCCTGCCCCTGGCGGCGAACACGGACGCGTGGCCATTTTCATATTGTTGAGCCGGCGCCCAGCTTTATAAGCGCGCACGCTGCTACGAGTGTAGCGCTATTCAACTGACAGTGTGAAAGGGAGCAGGGCGCGCGAAATATTGACCGGCGGGCATCGAGGCAACACGACGTGCTAAACACATAAAAAAGGCCGCGGAGCTCGCATTTTACGCGGACGCGTGGATCTAGCGCGTGCGTTCTTATATACCCCTGGCGACAGCGCCCGAGGTAGCGCGGGAAAACCTTTCAGCGGGGATTATGGGTAACAGTCGCCGCGAGTCCTGCATGCATGTACTGTATGCTACTCTGTTGTCTATGCGTGCGTAGTAGCTAGTTCTGCACGCGCCCGAGTTCCCGCCCTCTCTCTCTCTCTCGATCTCGGCGTAAGAATGCACGCTCGACTGACAGATGCATCTCGTCGAGAGACTTTCCGTGTCATCGAGTTACAGCGCGGATGGGGCTGGGCCATCCCCCATCGCAGATCCTGGTAGAAGGAGAAGCCTGTCTCAGAGTCCTGCCTTTCTTACATCTCCTTTCTTTCATCCCGATATAGGTTCGCGCTCGCCTTTCCATTCAGCCGAGCGACGAGTACACGCTTTGTGGGCGATCTGCGAAAGTCGTCACGCTACGCCGGAGACGCCCGAGAGAGAAGACGTTGCGTCTGCGGAACAAACGAGGGTTTCTAAGAGGCGCGTAAACAGACAAAAGTTCGGTGACGCCGCAAAGTATAAGCGTGCGAGTGAGGGCAACAAAACGTTGTACCCACAGGTGCACCTAGAATTTCTTCCTGAAATTAAACAGCGATAAGTATTTAGACGAATACACAGAAACACACACAGACAAACGCAGCGCCCGTCCTGTCATATCTTTCTGTGTGTTTGACTAAATATGGATCGCTGTTTAATTTCAGGAAGAGAAATGCATCACCAACTAGCCCCACAACAACCTGTTTTATTAAGGACCTGGTCTCCCCTGTATGCGAACTTTTATAGCGCTATTGAACGAGAAACCTTAACTACACCTAATTCAACTGCGGCTATCGCTGATTGTGGTTGTGAGCCGCTGCATGGAAAGCTTAACTGTGGTTAGCTGTGAACCATGGCGCTATATATATATATATATATATATATAGCGAACTGTACGCTTCGTTAAAGGAAACATATTTATTCGACTCGACGTTTCGATCGGCAGACCGATCTTCTTCAGGTGACTTCGAAAAGTCGAGTCGAATAAATGTTTCCTTTAACGAAGCGTACACTTCGCGATATATATATATATATATATATATATATATATATATATATATATATATATATAGAACGAAACCAAACGACTGCTGCTATCGCTCTGTATAAAAACATACATGCGCTAAAAAAAACAAAGCAGCGATCGTTATGAGTGGCTGCCGCGGACGACAGCGCAGTAGACCACCTCCGTTCTGGAGAACAACGCTCTGCAGGAGTTTGACACGGCATCAATACTTAGAAACAAACCCCAGAGGCGTCTGAAGAACAAACACCCAACATACAAACGAGGGTGACAGTCTAGTCTGTTCCTTCAACGGCCGGAGAAGCGAAGAGGAAGAAGCAAACAGTGCAGTCGAAAGAAGCTTCGACGTTTCGGAGCCGCGACGCGTTAATTATGTCTCAACGAACGTCGGATATCAGGAGCCGGAGCGGCCATCGCCGGCATTAATCAGGGTGCGACCACGCGAGTGCAATTAATCAGCGCTCTAATTTGTCACGAAGTGTGCATAACCGGAGGTAGGGTAGATAAAAACGAAAACAAGGAACAGTGCAAACAAACTTTCCTTTTACATTAAGCCCGTGACACGCAATTATTACTCCTCTTCCTCTAGTTGCAAAAATGAGACGGCTGCTAGCTCAAAGTGCAAGCGTGTTCGCGTGGCACGAGGAGCACGACGACGACGGGAGGGGGGAATGGCAAAGCGTGCGGTACGTCCGACGACAGGTCAACAGGCGGAAAACAAAACAAAAAAATACGAGACCCGAAAGTCGCAGCCCACGTGTCATTGCCGTGCGCCACCATTCGTCGCCCCGTCACACAACAGCGTTCGTTCCTGCACCGCTTCCACTCCCGCGTGTGCAGCTTTCAACGGTCGAGAGAGATGGCGCAAGCCGTGCTCGGAGACTGGAGCGGAACCGCGCTTGCGCGGGCACGCACGTCCGCGGCACGTGCAGCACGCGAACGCGTGCTCACCGCGCCGCCGCTCACGTCAACGGCACCACGCAGTCGACGACAAGCAGGCAAGGCTCGGCACGGAACGACGTCGGCAGCGGGTGTTCACGGTTCCCACACCGAAGGGCAGAGCTGAGCCGAGCGAGCCCGTCTCGTATCGATCCCCGGCGCCCGCGTCTGCCGGGCTCGGCAGCACCCGCCGGGCCGGCTTGACTGGCGCGCTGTCTGCCCGCCCCAGACAGAAGCGACGACGACGCGGAGAGCGGCTGCGCCGGCGGCGACGCCGCGGCTCGGGGGAACAGACGGAGAGCGAGCGAGCAGCGCCGATCAGGCAGAGATGCACTACCGCGCCTCCCGCTGCGTCTGCTGCAGCGGACTGACAGTTCGCTGCAGTGGATTGAGCGCCGCCCGTGAGGCTACGATGGTATCATCAAGGCGAAGAGGCCTTCTGGTGCAACGCTCTTGGCGTTTCGAAGTGCAGCTGAAACTCGGAAATGCGACCTAGAAAGGAACCAAAGGTCTGTTCGAATCGAGCCGAGCCCTATATTAATACACTCGACGTTGGTGGGTCCAAAGTGTTAGTTCGAATAAACCGGAAGTTCGAATTATGCGTGTTCCGACTAACGATGATTCCGCTGCATGTTGCGAGAGCCGGGTGTACAAAGCTACGGTACGAGAGTTCGCTAAAGCTCTGTTATCGGATAACGACGTCTCGGAAGGCGACATATATACACACAGGACCTGGAGGCGTGTCTCCCGGCCAGGGGACGATGTTGGGATCGAAGTTACAGGAATCTGGCGAAGAAGGATAACAAGCGACACTAACGAGTGTGTACCTCTCCCCGAAAGTCCGCGGTCATACATTTGCCTGGACTGGCGCTGAGATTTGTTTGTTTGTTTCTCACTCTAATCACGTGGGGCCGCACAAACGGGGCTGACAAAATCCCCGTGGAACATCAACGTCGGTGTCGTCGCCAGCTGTCCGAAGCGATCAGCGCTGCACTTAAATAAGCCACGGAGGGGATAGAGGATAGGAGGTCGGCCTCCCGTTCCCCCACTTGTCCCAAGCCTCAGAGAGAGAGGGGGTGGCGGGAAGGTAAACGTGCGTGGTCGCGTGTCCTGCTAATGGTCTCGCGCGGCTTGCTTGCATGCATGCGCGGACTCCAAACGCATTTCTGTACCCCCCCTCCTCACCGCCTCCACCGTTCAGCGCGCGGGCACGGGCGGGCCTGTTGCGGTCGAAGTAACAAGCTACCGCCTCTGGCCAGGGTTGGGTGTGGGGTGGAAGGAGGCGCACGCATCGAAGAAAGCTAGCCGACGTAGGGACGTAGAAGGAGAAACGCCAGCACGAAGGCTTTTCTGCGCGTGGCTCCACCTGTTCGATTCACTCGCGCTGCTATTCAGAAGCGTCTTCCAGCTCTGTTAGCTTTCGCCCACAGGTCCAGCCTTTTTTTGCCCCGCAGTGGTCTCTAGATCAAGGCTGATGCAAACAAACAAACAAAAACAAGCAGCAGTTCCGCCCGATAGCTAAAGCGCCCGGTTGCCAAGACCATGCAAAACGTATGTCGCTGGCATTCGCGCGGATGCAGTTTCAGTGTTCACACACGTACAGTCTTTACCAAGCGTAACAAGCTGCATGGTTTGCGTCTGATCAGTATAACAGAGCCCCCACGGCTTCTGTAGTGATCAAAAAATCATTTGAAAGCGAGAACAGGGGTTCTCCTTGCCATACAGAGACTGAGAGCTTGGGGGCTGGCATAACAGCTTTCATGTACGACTGAGAAGGAAACCGGGCAGCCTGGTTACTTTTGGCAAAGACTGTACGTCGTCATTCGAAATTAGGCCCTGTTTTTCTGCCTTTTTCGAGAGCGGAGAAATGTGAACTCATGGAAAGAATGAGCGCTCCAAGATGCTGGCTTCCCAGTACTATTTCACAACATCCAAGCACGTTTCCCACACTGTGAACGAGAATCGGAGTAAAAAGGGACAAAGCTGTCCTTTAGCGCACACCTTTATATAAAAGGGGTACGCTAGAGAACAGCTTGCTCCTTTTTTGCTCCTTTCGGTTTGGAGCACACTGTGAAATGTCAATTTACAATACTCTTCGTCAATCCGCCATGACTTGATACAATCCGCTGTTACGCGTACAGCGAAAACTGTGTCGCCGTACGAGTGGCAGATCTGAGATAGCAAGAATGGAGTTGCGTTACATAACGGCATAAGCACATGCAATGTCAAAAAGGAAATGAGACGGAACAGATGTGATGCCAGAAAGTTTATAAACTAAGCTCAGAATCGCTCCAAACGCATATAAATGAAACCTCCATCTCCACGGTATCAGAGGTGCCATTATTAGCTGCCTTATTTCTCTCAGCACTCATGAAGAAGTACTCGCACAAGAACTATTCACGAAACGGTAGCGCTCGTATTCGGAGCTGTCAGCCATATTTCCAGCGGCGACACAGACAACAAATTTCGTATATCGCAACAACTGTTGTATTTTCGAGAGCCCGGAAGTATGCAACGGCTCCCAGGTCACTACTCACAACGTACAGTCTTCGTCAAAAGTATGCAGGCCATGGGGTCCGCTTCTGAGCCTTGCAGTGCGGCTCCTCTTGCATACTCGGGGACTTTAAACTCGAAGGCAGGAAGAATTTAAGTCTCCAACCATCCCACGCTTAGGACCGTCAAATGTGCTTAAGAGCCCCGCTATATAGCTTGGAAGCAAACCCTTTGGGCTGTGTGTCTTTGACAAAGACTGTACGTAAAGACTAGCTTCGTTGCATGCGCTGTCAACTGCCTTGCGTATGAACGAGCGCCCCGGACTCCACGAAAAAAAAAAAAAAAAAAAAACGCATGATAACAATCCATGGCCCCATGAAAAATCGACACCATGATTACGTTTCTGACAGATAAGAGCCGCAAGTAAAAAACAAATCGAAGAACAAAAAACAACGAGGGCTTCTTGCCGGGGAAACGACACAGTACTACTATACGATGCTACGTGAAAGGCCACATGAAGTGGCACAAAAGCAAGATCGAACGCACTCTCGACCGAACACAGGGCACAGGCAAACGACGCCTACGCAGAGAGCGCATGGAGAAAGGATAGATCTATACTCGACGTGCGCGCATACGCGACAGCCGCGCCCACGCGCTCCGGGGGTTGAACAATGTGCATCGCAGTCCGCATACGCGTCTTCTCTCTTAAGGGAAGAGCATATAGCGTGCCCCACACAATAATAAACGCGGCCATTCGGAGCCCAGGAAGACGAACTACGCGAGACTGCGAGTTGCGCAAGCGAGAGGGGAAGAAAGATGAGAGAGGGAGGGCCACACAAGATGCACACGCGACATGCACGCGCATATCCGCCGGATATGGATTTCGCATTACGGGAGAGCACTGAGGAAACCTTAAAAGAAAAAAGAAAACATAAACAAGAAAGCAGCGCTACGGGTAGGCCTGCCGCCGCCAGCGAGGAAGACTGGTGTAGGGAATGACGTATGTGCGTATGGGGAAGGGGGGGGGTGAAAGAGGAAAAATAACGGACCACAGCCACTGGTTTGAAATGAAAGGCACACGGGGAGTGCTCAGACGGGAATGGGATGAAGAGGTGAAAAAAAGGGGGGGGGGGGGGGGGGGGGAAGGGGCGGGGGGCGTGTTTCACATGTCTACGATGCAAGCGCGACCAGAACAAACGGGAGGACGACGACGAGGACTACCCGTCATGCCACGCGTCATCAGTGCATCTTCTTCCTGGGCTTTCCCTGCCCCCTTGTTTATACAGTGCCAGTTTTGTCGTTGTTTGTCATCACCCGAGAGATTTCGAAAACAAATGTCATCTCGAGTGCGCATCATCAGGGCCTCCATCCAGCTCTGGGGCATACGGTAGCAAGGCGGGGACCGACATTGCATAGAGCAGAGGAGGCAGACAGTCGCGCGGGCGTAAGGACTTCTGTATACAAACAAATCGGTGTAGTGCATACATATGCTGTAAGCATAGTCCTTTAACGCTTCTTGAAAGAGCATTGAAGGGCCCTGCGTTGGGTTAAAACCCAGCAGCCGCGTGTGAAGCCCAAAAGCATTAAGACCACGAAGCTGAGTGGAATGCGCGAATGTTTCGTTTATTGGTTTATTGGGGTTTACCGTCCCAAAGCAACTCGGTCCAAGGGGGACGCCGTAGTGAAGGGCTCCGGAAATTTCGACCACCTGGGGTTCTTTAACGTGCACTGATATCGCACAGAACACGGGCCTCCAGAATTTCGCCTTCATCGAAATTCGGCCGCCGCGGCAGGGATCGAACCCACGTCTTCCGGGTCAGCAGCCGAGCGCCGTGACCACTGAGCCACCGCGGCGGACTGGAATGCGCGAATGTGAAAACAAAAACGAGCGTTACGCGAAGTATACTAGTCTGACGTATAGGCATACACGTACAGCCAGCGTCACCTGAAACGCGAACAAGACGATTAGAACGGGAACAGAAAAACGACAAGATTTTAGTAGGAGGCAAAAGGTGAGTAGAGGCGCAATTGATTTCCACTTCGATGGCGCATAGCTTTGTGCAGAGGCGGTAAGAGACGCCGCTTGCATTTCTTCTACAGCGGCCGTAATTTTTTAAGTTCTCGTGTTCGCGTTACAGTAATTCCTTTCAAGCTTGCGCTGACGCTGATGTCTAACCGAAAAGTGGTACTTCTTGTTTTTGTTTTTTTATGCGAAGCATATTACTAGAGCTACACTACAGCCCGTCGAGCGCGGCGGTGGAGCTACCATTGACCTTTAGCGTGACCACGTGACACCACGTAACAACATGACGTCACAGCAGAGGAGAGATGGGCTGCCGGCTCGCGCGGTCGCCCGCGGCGGTGGACGCTCCACATCAGAGGCGCGGCGGCTGACCACGTGACAACATGACGTCACAGCAGAGGAGAGATGGGCTGCCGGCTCGCGCGGTCGGCCGCGGCGGTGGAGGCTCCACATCATAGGCGCTGCAGCTGACCACGTGACGCTACAGCAGCGGTATAAAGCTGAGCTTGCCTCGCTCTCCGGGCACTTACGAGGCGGCCAGGTGTTGGGATGCCGCCTAGAAGCAGAACTGATTTGAACGAGAAGCGAAAGCTTCAGCGTGCCACATAGACCGATGAAGAGCGGGATGAACCAAGTATTCAACCAAGGACAGCCATGTATTACCAAGCCTAGCCATCAATATGCTTCGCATCTGACTAGGCTTAACCTTAGCTAAGCCTCAGCCATTTTTTTTTCATCGTTTCATGTAGTGGATTTCTTTTTCTTTTGGCATTGAAAAATCAAGCTGACGGGGACGAACAGGTGCAGCCAAAAGTTTGCGAAACACAAGCCATGAAGAAGGAAAATTTCTTTTCACGCTGCCTGGAGCCGCGGCCTGGCATTGAGACGATGGTCGCGCAGGGAATCCTGCAGAACACACCCTTCAGATCGCGGCTTTTTCATGGTTTCTGTGCACCGAAATGCACGGGCGCCTAGAGAGAGCATCGTGTTATTTTTCGCCGTATACAGGAACCTTGACTTAGGCCCGTTTCACATGCTTCGAATTCCACAGTCCGACGTTACGAATATGCGGTGAAGCCGCTTGATGTCCCAGTGCGATTTTCCGTCAGTGCTTTCACATGCAACGCATAATCCCTGTGAATCCGGTCGAAACGACACGCACGGTTACTTGACGTTTCCAGAGGCAACTCGCGATCACACGTGACAATAAAGCAGCACGGAATGTGTCGATGTTACAATCACACGTACTGCTTTCAGATGCAAGGCAATATTTCATGTGTGCTTATTAGAATAACAGTTTTGAATTAGTCTAAAAGTACACGTCGGTGTGCTCAATGAAACCACGGCACACCAGGATGCTCGCCATTGGTTAGTCGCAGAGCGAACACAGCGACGGCGCGAATGAATTCCAAACCAGACGGAAACCGATCGCAAGCCTTTTGCGGCTACACCGACGACCCTCTCCATGCAGCTGCAGAGCGAACGAATTCGCAGCGTCGGGCGATGAAATTCGCAGCATGTGAAACGGGCCTAGTTCATTCGACCGATAACCAGAAGAAAAAGAGAGGCTGGTAGAGCTTGCCTGGTGCACGAAATTCATGTAAGAGCGCACGCATTATCCCACACGGACGCTGGCGTCCATATTGAGGGTATGCTATTGTGTGGGGACACGAACAAATGATGTAAGGTTGCAAGAAAAAGAACAAGAAAATTGAGCAGCGACGCTTAGCGAACAAGTAGGACAGTGTCCGTGGAACTTTGGCGGCGTGAGAAATGAAAGAGCAGCTGCGTACGATTACGAACGCAACGAAGCCTGATAATCAAGCGCGCAGTGTAACTACGACTCTCCTCATCTGGCCATTGACCATTGGCCATTGGACATAGTTCAGTGTGAACCACGCGAACGCATTGCTGTTGTGTGCGTATCTGGGCGGCTAGACGCTCATTCAAGCAGCTGTGATGCTCCCGCTATAGGGCCCTTTTTTGAATCACACACGGAATAGGGAGAAAGAAATGTAATGCGGAAATCCGGAAAGAAATAATGTAATCTGGTTGCCCCCGCTCACTTGGTATAGGGTTGACATGGCGCCTGTAGCCGCCACTGCGGTCACGCTGACGGGCAGGACTCGCGACCGATCTTCGCTCAGTGGACGGTCGTCTCACGGAAGGTGAGGCTGGGTCGGCCTCCTCTAACGGTGTCTCTCGCTACTCTGTCCCACCATCCTCCAACAAATCACTCATACCTGCATACAGGCTACGAAATCAAACCGCATGTGTTCGACGCCCCGCGATCGTATTCACCTGCGAGCATATACGTTTCGATCCTACCCGATCCTGCACCGCGAAAACATACAGTATACTCGGCTGCAACCAGCATATGCGACAGCGATGCGAACTGCGCTTGCATCTATACATCTCATTCACGAAGGAGGACTTGCGGCGAAGACCAACGAACGGGAGCTCCACAACGACCTGCCGCAGTCAAGTCGCTGCCTCCATGCAGAGCTGCACACACACACATACAAGGCCCTGTGGTGAAAATGATAGAATCGGTTTATCATTCGGTGCCCACACACACACTCTCTCTGAAAGAGAAGAAGAGAGGGAAAGGCAAAGAAAAAAGCTCTGCATGCGGTCATGCAGGAGCCTTTCCCGCCAACAAAGCTGACCAGCAGCACAGAGCCCCGCGGCGCCTGGCGAAGGCACGTCTCGATAGAATGGAAATATTCGCTCCGCAGCAGCAAGCAGCAGGGAGTGCAGCTACCATCTTCCCCCTTCCGCACAGTATGAGCGGGCGACGACGCGCTTCTGCTAACGACGTCCGCCGCGACGATCGTTAGCGCCGCCGCTCGGTCGGCCCGTCGGTCTCCTCGTCTGCCGGGCCCGGCAGTGTGCTCCCCTCCGAAGCAGCGGGGCCCTGCAGTGCTCCTCCTCCGGCATTGGCCGAGGCGGAGGCCCGCTTCATCTGCATATCCGCCGAGCGACTGTACAATATACACACGCTCGACGAAGGCTGTGCCGGCAGCGAAGGCGGTTTGCTCCTCACCCTTCGAGCCGAGCACGACGCGAGTGTAGGCAAGCCCGGCACGGACGCCGCCGGTGCCGTGCTTGCCATCGTAAAAATCGAGTTAGCGGCGTCACCCCTTCCAGACACCCCCCCGCTTACTTGTGCGACCCGCGTTCCCTCCACCCTGGTCGGTTAGCCCTGTCGGTAAGCGCCAGAGCCACCATACACACAGCCTGGTCCTACGCCAGACAGCGGGAAGGTCTTAGCGCACGAGAGCCCACGTGCATGTGTTTAGAGGAGAAGGGGACAGGGTCCGGGCGCGGGTACGTACTACACGAGGCAAAGGCGACGTGACCCGCATTCGGGGACACGTTCGAGGTGCCCCTTTTCGGTGCGCGCGCTAGAATGCGTATCCTTTCAAATCCGTTTCAGAAAAGCGTCGGGGCATTTGCGAGAGCGACGAGGGACGGTCACGCCCTACGGTGCAAAGACGCGGCGTGTCCTTCGCTCGCTTTTGGCTAACGTTTTTCCTAACGCGAATGGCGTCTCACCACAAAAAAAAAAAATGCTTTTCCGGTCTAAGCATGTGGACGGGCAGAGATGCTAAGCAGGGCACCGTCAGTTCCCTTTTGAAACAGTGCGCGTGTGTGTGTTTCCGCCCAGCGTTTTACCATGCAAGCGGCACCGGCTGTATCTGCGCACGAAGTCGCCTGTTTTCGTTACCTCTCGACTTGGACGCTTAGTTGACGCTCGTATGTTGCACACCGATGTCTCTGGAAGCTATTCATCTCAGGCTCCCACGTGTCCTGCCAAGGAGGGCTGCGCGGGAGCAAGCCGGGAAAACACCACCTAGACTAAGGGGTGTTGGCCGAGCGCAGCGTACTGGCAGCCGTTCTCGAGTGCCTTGGATAACATTATTAGTTGTTTTCAGGCGAACGCGGTAGCGAGCGCCATTTTCATTTGCATTTAGCGCATATATTTGTTTCCGCGAGCCCGGGCCCGGGACCGCGCCATCCCGACTATTCCCAGAAAGCAAGCCTGTGTGCGTGTGCGTGTGGGTGTTAGTGTTTTTGGTTCCTCTGCGCGCCTGGGTGCTTAGAGTGCGCGACTGTCAGCCGCGCAGAGAAAAGCAGTATTCGGATACAATTCAAGAACGAAGCGGCTTTTCCCCGTCAAAGGACCCACTTCCAGCCAATGGCGACGGCCAATCCTCATGACCCTGTTGCATGACAATTCATGGAGGAAACTGTCGCTGACCATGGAGAGAAGAAACTATCCCCTTTCATCTCCCACTCCCTGCATTGTCACGCCGGCAGTGTCATGAGAATCAGCCGACGCCGTTGGCTGGAAGGGGATCCTTTGATGGGGAACAGCCGTTTCACTCTTGAGTTGTGCCTGAGTACAGGAAATCGGAGATTGCGAGCGAGCGAGAAGAATGAGGACGAGGGAAACACTTATTCGGCGACAAATTAAGCGCGCTGTAAACGAGCGAGACGAGTGGTCTCTTGAGTGGTTATATTTAGCTAGTTTTATTCGTAAATATAGAATTTTGCGAACGTCTATACGTGTCCGTCCAATGCCTGTCAGTTTGTCAGTTCACAACAAACGCTGAGGTCTTCCCTCATACCACATACTACGACAATCAAGCACTTCAAATAAAAGCAAAGTTTTTCTCACACGCAACTACATCACCGTGAATGAAATAAATATATACAAAAAAACTCGCGGAAAGCAAGCGAAGCCTAAAAAACAAAACTTGAGAAAGCCGTTCCGGCCGGACGGCGAGGATTTTGCCGCAGAGTATAAGACGATCAGAAACAAAACAAAAATAAAGAGTTGGACGCGCAGCGGGGAGACAGCGGCGGGGAACGGCTCCAGAATAATATATAATGCAAGCGAGTCTCGGCTGTAGAGGATGGAAGAAGGAATTGTGCGAGAAACGGGGGGGGGGGGGGGGGGGGGGGGGGGGGTAAGAACACGCACAGCATGCAGCACCGAATGCAGCAGAGGCCCGACTAGTCCCTCATCACGCTGTGGTGGATTCGAAAGAGCGAACCTCCCCTTCACCGCATGGGCTATGGACGGTCGACGTCGGACGATCAAAATGCGAGCGCTGAACAGTCGTTAAGGGGATATATGCAACCACGATCGAGACGTACGTCAGGACGAGGGTTCCCCCTCTCGTTGTTCAAAAAAACGTAAAAAGAAAGAAATAAAGAAAGAAAGAAAGAAAGAAAGAAAGAAAGAAAGAAAGAAAGAAAGAAAGAAAGAAAGAAAGAAAGAAAGAAGATATACTGGCTCAAAGAACGAGGGAGAATGTAAAAATTAAACACGCAAGGCATTATACACCGCGCTCCTTGAAATACGCCGTAGACATTGTTTTATTTTCTCCCCTACAGTAGTGTTCTTTTCCGTCAACTCTTTCTCGTGTGTATATGCAAGCATTATACGAGGGAACAAGTAGAGCGCATTAAGGATGTCCTTTGGTCTTTATTACCGCGTTTGCCTTCGACTGCCGTGCACATTTTGTTTTTTGTTTCTACTACAGCTGCAGCATACTATTTCCAGAACGTGAGGCAGCGAAAGATACAATAGCGCGGGTGCACGATAAACATCTAACGCGAAAAAGACGCCCGCATAAGCGTATGTCCCCTCCATTCTTTCGCGCTGCGTCGGCCGTAGCGTATACGCCAACCTTCGGTATACATACGTACGCACTTGCTACAAAACATACAAAATACAGAACGCGGAGCAGGCAAGTTAAGAAAGAAAGAGAGAAGCCGGCGGCTGGCTCGATCGTTTCGCCGCCACGGGCGATAAGTTTTATGCATTCTTGGCGACGCGGCCGCGACGAACTAGACGAAGGACGACGCCTCCACAGTGTAATACACAGGCGCATCCTTCTTTGGTCATTCTCGTCGCCCAAGTTTCTTTTTTTTCTCTCTCTCTTTTCGACCAGAAAGAGGGAATTTGGAGCGCGGTTCTTTCGCGCTCTCGAGTCGCTGAATTGCTTTTCGTGGGGACGCCGTGAAAGAGTGTATACGACGCTCATTCGATTTGCGCTGGCCAGTTGGTGTTATTCCAACATCAGTACGAACATCAGCGACTTCTCAAACTAGCCCAGCAGCATGAAGTTCTTTGAACGAAAGGCAAGACTTTCGCCGCTACGAATAACGCCGAAAGAAAGAAAGAAAGAAAGAAAGAAAGAAAGAAAGAAAGAAAGAAAGAAAGAAAGAAAGAAAGAAAGAAAGAAAGAAAGAAAGAAAGAAAGAAAGAAAGAAAGAAAGAAAGAAAGAAAGAAAGAAAGAAAGAAAGGCAAAAACAGCGCAAAGCAAAACGGCATACTGTACGCCTATTTTTAAAGATGTTTAACTTCAGCGTTTTCCTACTTTTAACTTCCGCAATGAACCAACTAGCCGAAGTATTGATAAAGCGAGAAGGCGACTCTCAGACGCATTTCAGGCCTTTCCGGTCGGTCTAAGGAATCAACAACCGACTATCGTGCGCACATTTCGACAGAGGGATAAAACTATAGACAAAAGGGATCGAGCGAAAGAGAAAACGCGGAGCAAATGAGCGATAAAACCCCACCGGCGCTAAAACGCTTTTGAGAAAACCACGCAGGCTTGCCGATTGCAAAACCGCGCCCTGCGCGGTACGTAACAATTTACGGATCCCCGTTCCCTTTGTCTCCGCCTCCCTTGCGCTCCGGCGAGGTTTCCGCCTCCCAACTGTGCCGTTGCTCTATATTTTTTCGTTTCAGCTTCGCTACGCACCGAGATAACGCTGATGTCGCCAGGGGATTTAGCGGGAAATACGTCGGCCCCTCTGCTTGGCATCCCTCACCCGACCATCAGCTCTGGATGTTTTCGTTCTCAGATCTATGTACTTTATTTTCCTTCACAGAAAGGACACTACTGCAAGACGCGTACAATCGTCACCCAATGCGCAGCCACACAAGACACCCCGTTGACACTGTAGCGAGAAAGAAAGCGACACGAAATCAACAAAAGAGATAAACAGCGTGTATATACGTATACACAGGGCCGTCCTCCCAGAACTAGAAGATGCTTGGCGCTCCGACGATAGAACCACACGCACATAAAATATTTATCTTTTCTCTGTCTCTCTCTCTCTCTCTCTCTCACACACACACACACACACACACACACACACACACACACACACACACACACACACACACACACACACACACACAGACACACACACACACACAGACACACACACACACGCACACAAGCCAAATGAATGGGCAGATTCAATATAAAACAAAACGAAAGAAAGGCTAATAGGTTGATAAGCTGACATGGAATGGAAGAAAGGACTGGGAACAGCGAAACCCAGGAGAAAGAGGAAGGCTGAGAAGGGGGAGGGGGAGTGAGAAGGGAGAGCGGGGCGAGAAACACGCAGCAAACAGAAGGGACACCGGCCGATGCCAAACGACGCGCACAGCTGTGTTCTCCAAGTGGCTCACATTTATTTCCAGCGAGAAAGGAGGAGTCGCGAGCACGGCGTGCCTAGAGCGTCCTTCGTTTTCGACCGGGCAAGAAGGAGGCCTACGCGGGCAACGCGCCGCCAGCCTGCGCCCTCCTCCTCCAAGCCCCCCATTCCTTCTCCCCCCCCACCGTCTCCGCCTTCTCCACGCCACTTGCGCACAACCGGCACACCACCGCGGCCATTGCCGCCGCTGCACCACCGCGAATTGCGGGCCTCCGATTCGGAGCAGCGAAATTACGGTACGCTACCGAGCTCCCCTGCGTGCCAAACTCTCCCCCACTCCTTTCCTTCTACTCCTCCCCACCCCCAGCTTCATTCCACGCAATAGCTGGGCCCTGTCCAGAGCTCGCGAAGAGAGCGGGCACGCACATATATACAATGTAGCCCGCCGCTGCAGCACGCTTTGCACTGGATGAGAGCTCAGGAAAAGAAGAAACAAGAAACGAGCGTCACAGGGATAAAAAGAACAGGCAATGGCGGTGGGCGGGTGAGTGGGGGGATGGGTGGTGCAAGAAATTTATAACGTCACAGGAATGCGAAAAGAAACGAGGGAACAATGCGAACTGCGGGAAACGAAGGGAAATAACTCTCGGCCTCTCCCCATCTCTTGCTGTTTGATTCTCTCGGCTTTAGTTTGTTCCCCCACTTATCAGAAATGCCACATTACAGTGCACGAGCTCCCCGCCTTCTGTTCCGGGAGAGACGACCGGGACTCTTTACTGCTGTGGCCTGCCCCCCTCCCCGGCAAAGTGCGCCGGATTGATAAACGTAGATTGCGTGTTGCGGCCGGCACTTAGTATCAGGGGGGCAGGGCGCGTACACGCTGCCATGGCCCATCGCATGCGCAGGCCTCCACCTATTACCTCCCATCGTGCACCCTCCTCTCCCCTCTACGCCAGCCACTTTTCTCTTCCACAACCCAACTCCTTTATCACAATAAGGATCAGAGAAGGCGTACAGGAACAGATATCGGAGTTTGGAGTGAAAGTGTAGCAAGGTACTCAACAGTGGTCGACCGGCAGGCGGCAACGAATGCACAGTCTTTATGAAGTGTATAAGTAGGCCATGGGGTTTGCTGCGAGCCGTGTATAGTCAAACACAACTCAAGAACGGAGCAGTGTTTCCCCGTCAAAAGGCCCTCTTCCAGCCAATGGCTTCGGCCGATTCTCCTAGCGCGACAATGCAGGGAGTGGCCGATGAAAGGGGGCAGTCACCTCGCTGCATTTTCACTCCGCTCCTTGCATTGTCATGCTAGCAGATTCGTGAGAACTGGCCGACGCCACTGACTGGAAGGGGTTCCTTTGTCGGGGAAAAGCCGCTTCGTTCTTGAGTTGTATCCGACTGTAGTGATGTTGTTGTGATATCCCTGAAAGCCCCAACTTTCAGAGGGACTTCCTCCCCTCCACGAGATCGCACGGCGATGCATAACGAGCCGTACTGCACGGCCCAGAGGCAAACAACTTAGGTTCTGTACTTCTGACAAAGGCTTTTGTACCTTTAGGGTTTTACGTGTTTGTAACGTATTGGTGTGCAAACCCAGTGTGCGACCGTACAATATCGAGGACAACATGCAGCGAGGACGGGATAATTAAAATCCAAACACAAAACCACACGAGTAAAAAACTGATGGAGAAATACAAAACCGGTTCGCTGTCTCTTTTTAAGAGTAGTTATTGCATTTCAGTCGTGATGTTCGACCACGTAAGTGCATTGAATATTCCAAAACTAAAATCTCCCCATTGTGTTGTACGCATTTCATTTTTGCCCGAATTTATGTATACATGGTCGTGATGGCTGCCTAACTAACGAGACTGACCGAAGGATCTCGGCCAGCCAGTACACACACACACACACACACACACACACACACACACACACACACACACACACACACACACACACACACACACACACACACACACACACACACACACACACACACACACACACACACACACACACACACACACACACACACACACACACACACACACACAAAGTCGCGTTTCTTTACTTACCGCACGACTGGCATAAGTTATCTTCATATATATCAGAATGCAACGAACGTTCTCAAGCCTTAGAAGACGGGCATGCCTTCTAAAAATAGTTCTCATTTACGACTTCGGATGCGTCACGATGTGAAGATGACGCCGTGCATTGGCAGCAAATTCTGGTCGATCCGGCTGCGTGTGTCAATTGAGGGTCGCATGTTTCACTCAATCACCCGAGCTCCTCTGCATATTCACGAGGAAAAGCTCTAGTTAAGCACGTCTAAGCTATCCTGTCTGTACAACACCTGACCTGGTATTCATAAAAGACACTTTAATTGCTACCCCGCGTACGCTTCTACATAGCGTCGGAATAGGCACCTTGCGATCTGATTCTCTGCATCTTTCTGGATATGCTAACGTTTGTCCGGCAGCAGACCTATTAATGGCTGAGAAAATAGAATTTCTCCATTCAAACTCATGACCTCTAAACCGACAAGGACTGGTCGCTTCTGTCTTGAAGCGAATGGCGGTATATCATAGCCTCTGAGATCCGCGTGGTAGTACGGGTGTCTCAGTGTCCCTTCAACACTCGGAGGAGCATTCATCCAACTTCTGGCGCAGTGGTGCAGCGGTTAAGCGATGGCCCTGCAATGGCAGGTGCTGCTACCGGTGGGGCTTGTGCGACCCACGGTGTTCTCCCCGAAACAACAACTCGCGACAGATCGTTAGTTTAACTGCCACCTGCCCCGGTGGTCAGTTTGCTCACGATCCGGTGGGCAGGTTGTGATGACGTCACAAGGTCACGTGACTTAGGCGACATACCTGCTTCTCCGGGGATTTTCCGCTCACAGCGCCGAGGGCGACAACGACGCCAGATTTTACTGCAGAACGGCAGCCTTAACTCTTTCGCGTTGCAAGGAATACGCAATGGGAGACGGCTCAGAGTCAGGTGTCATGACGAGCCAGGAAGCTTTCTTGCATTAACACGACCGCAGCTGGCGCAAAACAGGAACATGTGGAGATCACTAAAAGAGGCTTATATGACCTGCAGACTCAAGAGGGAGAAGCAAAATGACGGCAATAGAAAGTGCAGATCATGATTTTCAAACAGACCAGCTAGGCTAGGCGCAATGACGTCAGGATTTATCAAGTGGACAATATGCCAAAACGAAAAGAAAAAGAGATACATTTCACTCCATCCACACTATTCGCAGGCGGCTTATACGCACTAAGAAGATTAGAGGACGCTAAAAAAGCTGGAAAAGAATCCTCTGCGCTTTCCAGAATCTCTTGCGCAACGGTCCATGCACAGTTACCGGAGCTAGCGTTCGATTTTTGTTCGCATAGTGCGAGCAAAGCATATTTCGAAATTACAGAAACAATGCTCAGTTAGCATCCTGTTCGAATCAACTCATCCTATGAAACTGATTTTACAGATTACTCAAGAAACACACTCGAAGCTGGCCAACACTGGTTGAGACCCGACCCAAAATACATTCGCTGATGAGGCCCGGGCCGATGATCAGTCATCGGTATGTATGCACGAGCTCGCTTTTGATTTCACCAAGACACGTGATAACTCTAACGGAAGAAAACATTGTTCAGTATCGTCCATCTGACGCGCGCCTTTGTATTCCAGTGTTTTAAATGCACGAGCAAACACGGTGAAAATC
The DNA here is from genome assembly GCF_055824585.1 of Amblyomma mixtum. Classification (NCBI taxonomy): domain Eukaryota; kingdom Metazoa; phylum Arthropoda; class Arachnida; order Ixodida; family Ixodidae; genus Amblyomma; species Amblyomma mixtum. Next base: position 265,458,789 of record NC_143013.1, on the reverse strand, counting down.
ATGTGGGCCAGTCCAGCGCAATTATTTCTTTTCCTATTTACCCGTTCGAGCGACTGGCAGCCATCCCGTACACCACACCGCTCGCGGTATACGCATCTCGCTACTGCACTGCAACGTTTCACGGCTCGTAACGCAACGAGGGAGCAACAAAAATACAAAATGCGACGAAAAACAAAGCGAACACACAATGGGACAAACCAACAAGCAGAAAAGGCTACAAACAATGGCCGAGAGGAGGGTCTCCGCCACGAAACAGAGGGATGGGTCCAGCATCCGCTCTGCTGTAACAGGGTACCCAAAAATAACAATGAGAGGGCGGGGGGGGGGGGGGGGGAATAAAGACGGGAGTTAGGGAAGAGGAACAGCGCGTCGCTATATAGCGGGTTTAGAAGCTCCCTGCTGCCCCCCGAGACCTGCGTGAGTGCAGCCCCGGAGCCGGTCGAAAGAAAAAGAGCCTCTTTTCTCTCCCTCTTTCTCCCTCTCCCATTTTGCCCCTTTGCGAGGAGAAGACAAGGCGCGAAGACACGAGGGCTCGGATTATATATATGGGCGACCGTATATTTCACGCGACAGGGCCGGCACAACACGCGGGGCTTGTAAGCAAGACAGAACGTGTTGGCCTTGCGGGCTATATACGGCTGGGGACGAAGCCTTCCTTTTACTCCCGAGGCACGGGGGAAAAAGGGGGGAATGAGATGGTGCGTACCAAACGCGGCTATGAGTTAAGGGGAAAAAAAGGAAACACTGATGCAAAAGGCTCGAGTGAAAGACGAATGGCTCAGGAAGGGAAGACGATGACAACACCCAAAACCGTGTGCAGTGATTGAACGAATGAAAAAGGCGAGAGAAGGGGGAGAGATAGGGATAGGAAAGGAGAGAAATCGTCGCCGCGATAGGGCTCGGCAACGATGGAAGCACGGAAATCCGCCTCCTATACCGTATAGTGTGTTTGAGAAGAACCCGGGCGCCAACCCCGTGTGCAAGACGAAACTGTTTCCCGAACCCTAGCCTGCTCCTTCGAACTAGGTCCAAAGAGATCGTTTTGGGGATTCGTCCCCCTCTCCCCTCTTCCATTTCTTTTTTATCGCGCTGTTTCTAAACCGTCCCAGAGCTCGAATCAATCACGAAGAAAGCGGCGCCAGCATAGGAGAGTGCTGCTCGATCGAAATACCTGCTGCACCGTCGCCATTTTTCGGAGTTTTCGTTAGGATCACTACGTGGTGAGCGCAAGCCTCGCAGAAGCTAAAGAAGCTAAATAACCCTATAGATGACCAAACGACCACCGACGTGTGCGTTTGTTTTCCAGTCCGTAAGCGTTTATAAACGCGAAGAGGACAATTACGAGTTTCTGCAAGTGGTCGCGACAATATGCAGGAACCGCCCGGCAAATGAATGAGTTATCGTTTTCGCTCCGATACCTCCCCGTCGCGGTGGGCCTATATGACTACGGCGTGCGGCTTTTGTGCCCAAGGCCGCGAGTTAGATTCCGGTGACAAAACTGATCTACAGCCTCCCACAACGCGGTTCCTCATACAGCCAACAGTCCCGCCCTGGCGCGTAAAATCAGTCAAAGAAAAACTCGAATAATTCTATGCGAGGACAAAATGTGAGGATCCCTGACAAGAACTGACTCTCTGCAGCACAGCAATGCATTGCTTAGAGCCATTTCTGCCGCAAATGATTCGATCAGGACCGTCATCCACTGTTATTCATTTACAAAGTTGAACCAGGGACATATTCAAAGAGGGGGGGGGGGGGGGCAATCCCCTTCCAAATCAAATCCCCCCCCCCCCCCCCCCCCCCCCCGGCTTCGCCGGATACAAGTGCCTCGGGCCCCTCCCGAAAACCATTTCTGGCTGCCCAGAACCTAACCTATAAGAGTTGTTTTTTTCTTATATTATTTTATTTCAAAATATGCTAGGCTTAGAACTGACAAGTCTGAACGCATGTTTCAGCACAGGGAGCAACAATCGCTTTACAATCGTCGGAAACGAACGCCGCGTCTGAGACCTTTGTTCTGCCTCCACGATACGAGCGACGAAAACCGTTGAAGCAACGCGTCACAGACAGGCACAAACGCAGACGGCAAGGCATCTTCTTTTCAAGCATATGCCGTGTGCGTTTTCTGCTTCGCCGATCATCGGTAATGCGCCCGCATGTGTTCGCCGCCCACGACAATGGGAGTCAAAGCGATCGACTTTCGCCACCATCGAACTCTCCCGGAAGCAGCAGCACACATACATCTTGCCGCGTGCTACGCGCGCTCGGAAGGCGCCAGCAACACCAACTGGACGCCGATAACAAAGTGCCGACGGCAGCAGCGACAACAGCGGGTACACAACGCAGAGAGAATGTGAGGCGACGCCATGCGGCGAAAGAGGGAAACACGGACGAGACATCGGGGGAACAACGAAACAAATAGCTGGCCTGGCAGAAAGGCATTACTGGCTCAAACGGTCGTCGCCGACAGTTAACAAAATGGCAACAAAAGCCAGCGAGCGCGGGAGAACAAGGCTGAATGTCGCGCCAATCTCCACGAATATACGGGCCATATAACGCAGCTGCTGCTGTTCGACCAAGCCGAACAACAGAGGGGCCAGCACGGCGACAGAGTGGTGTTTAACTGTTGCGATTCTTTTTCGCTCCTGTTCTCTACCGAGGTCAGGCCGTGGGTCAGGCCTTTTCGGCGCTATGGACTATGCTAGGAACACCAAGTATGGCCTCATGGATCGGCACAGGACCACATATCTCAGAGGCAAAACCAAAAAAAAGAAACGCGGATTCCTCGCTCCAGTACGGCCTAAGGGATCGGCGTAAGACACCACATATCTCGGAGGCCAAACCAAGAAGGAACGCGGACGCTAAAGGCGTGGTTCGCTCGGGCCCGCTGCCGATTCCTCGCTCCACTCTCCCTCTCTTTCTCCCTCCCTAGAGGGACGTACCTATAGCGGACGTCGGTTAATTACACGCCTAGCCAGAAGACAGAAGAGGAACAGCCTGCAAGCAAGACTCGGAATGAAGGGGAAAAGAAGGATCACCCGGCCGCGCACAAAACCGCAGTGAATGAAAGAAGAAAAGATTGCGGGGAGGGTGAGGCGGGTATCTCGCTGTTCGGTAGCTTTGTCTGTCGCGTTGCGAATCACACGCGGATCGCGGTAGTGTGTGCGTGCGTGAGTGAGCCGCGCGCGTCACAGGACACGCGAACCGACAGTTACGACGAAGCCCCGGCTACAACACGGAACACAATTTTCTTTCCCGCAGATGCCGCGAGAGGGCGCACGGATAGTCCAGCAGAGAGAGCTGCGCACGAACTTTCCCCAGTCGGGGGAACACGGATAAACAGAAACAAGTAGAAAGGGTGCAGAAACGAAACGGCGTGGTATAGGAAGAACCGGGACACGGGGCGAATTAGTCTGACCGGTGGCAGCAGGTCCTTTCCCTTTGTTTCTGCCGTGCTAGGATGGTTATTATGAGTGATCTGCGACCGGCGTGCACTCGCCAGTACCGGGCGAAAAAGAGATACAATAAGGGAAACCGACGATGGATATGCCCAGATGCAGACTACTGCCCATTTCCGCTGAATGAGAACTAAACGTCGCCAGCGTCCTCGGCACAACTGCGACGGGGCGCTACTTTCCGACGGGGCCGTAGTTACCTGTTCGCCGGATTGTGAGCAAAATGCGCACCGAGGCAGGCAGCAGTTAAACTAATGATTGGTCGCAATCATTAGTTTAACCGGTGGCAGCATCTGGCACCTCAGAGCAATGGCGCATCGGTTAACCGCTGCACCACCGCGCTAGGAGTGGTATGAGGACTCCCAGGGATCTATGAATGTTCAGCACGGAGTGACCAATTTTACGTATATGGGCATTGACCCATTAAGGCTATTACGTCATAGCCTTAAAGCGGAACTTAAGTGTGCCCTCCAATTTTTATTGTATTAAACTTCCTTCTCTTCACCTTTCTATCTGAATATATTCGTCTCCTCTATACTAGTAAGCCAAAGGCTAACAATACGTACAGTCGTCCGCACATCTGTCAAGAGCGCATATGGACGGCGCTCCGAGAAGCACACTTCGTCATTTACAGGTGACCTAGAGCTCGAAACAAGACGTTATCGTGCATACAGATACCCATGGATCGTGTTTAACTCCTCACGTCTTGAAACTATACAGTTGAACCTCGTTATAACAAACCTGAAGGGGCCTGGAGATTACGTCGTTATTGGCCTTAGCTTTGTTATAGCCCGTGTTGACCGAGTTTCCAAGAAGAATCGTCATTTCTTCGTTATATCCATTATTTAGTTATGGGCCGTTTCGTTATAACGAGGTTCGACTGTATATCGGGCCCGCCAGGCAGCGGCTATGGTCACTAACGAACATCAGAACGAGCCGTTCGAGCGTTCCCGGTACAGTCGAGGACTGTACAGGGAGACTCACCCCAACGTCCACTAGCGTCACAGAGAGAAGCCATCATGCTGGTAAAAAAAAAAGTAAAAAAATAGCGGGAAATAGCCCCAATAATACGTCCGTCCCATTTTATTTTTTTTTTCCCTTTCTCCGTTGCTCACTTCGAGACAGAGGTGGGCGGAGCCTTTAATACATCGCAGGAACAGGCTACAGCCAGCTCAGCAAAACGGGCAGCTCTCTCCTTCGTCCACACGATCAGCCTTGTACGCACATTATACAGCCGACAAAACCAAAAAAAAAAAAAAAAGAAAGTGCAGGCACACACCGGAGATATGGCAGCGCCGCGCAAGAGAACGAACGACGACGACGCGGCAGAAGGAGAAGGAGCGGCCAAAGCCTTGTTTTACGGCTCATAAAGTATGCAGGCCGACCGTTCAGACATTCCAGCCGCCCTGGGCCAACACAACGGCGCCCCGCACATGCGGGCCCGCAGGAGGAACCTCCAGACGCGCCCCCAGTGCTACACACGTGCCGAGTCGGAGAAACTGTACAGGCCTCCTCCCTCCGTGCACAGCCCAACGAAGAATTTCCTGTTCTCAACCTTTCTTTCTTTGTCTTTCTGTCTTTTCGCACGCGTAGTTATACGATGCGAGCGGAACAAAGCACGGATCCCAATAGCGGCGGGAAGAGGGGGGGATCCCCGAAGTTTTCCATTGTGAGGCTGGCGCGAACCGTGTAGCCGCACGCGCGGACCGCGCTGTGTGAGACCTGGAAACGAAGAAGAGCCCGTCCGGGGCGAACCGTGTTTTTATGTGGCTCCCCAAACGTGGCCAGAAGCCCTGACGATACGAGATGAGCGTCCCGAGCGCGGGTGGCTCTCTGTATTCAGCACTATAGTGCGTTATTATCGCGCCGTGATCGAACCCTGTTACCGGGATTGGCCTGCACATCCGTGAGCAGAGGAAACGCACCTCTGGAACCACTTTTTATGTTTCCTTCAGCTTTTCGTAAGATTCGTCAACGCGCGCTGCGACTCAAAACGCAGATACTTCAGTTCAGGACACAATTGGGACGCTAAATAACACCTATACGAATACAAATAACACCTATACGAATACGAAAATACCCAACACCAGCGTGGACATCTCGCTGCCAGCGTGCAGTTCAATAAAGAAGAGGTACTATCGGGTACAACGGCGGGAGCCGGACCAACGGAGAACTGCGGGATTTTGGCGAGCTAAAGCGCGAAACATTGAAACGAGCCAAGCGACATGCCTGCTGATAATAGACAGTTTAATACCCCTGTCAGACGAGCAAGTTTAGTGTCATTTTCAACGAGTGACACTCGCCTGTAGTGTCATTCGCATCGTGTCACACGATGAACTTTAATGACACTCGCTGCTGAACGCACTCGGCAAGAAGTGAGTTTGGGGAACTCACTTCACTTTTCCCGAGGGGCGAAGTGTATAGCCTCGGTAGCAGCGTTTCGAAATTAGAATACAACGTCGGCAATAAAAATGGCGTTTTATTGAACGCAGCTAATTTTTTTTTGCCCTCTTGTTCATGTAAACTTATTTGCGTTGCCATTAAATATATATACTGCACATATTCCGACATTCTTGTTTTCAGCTGCAATAGTTTTTTAGGCAGCCGCAGCGGTATGGCTATGGCGGCTAGCATGGCGACCGTAGCAACCATGGTAGCAACCATCTGCAACCGTTTCGGTGTGATGGTGCAACAGTCGCAATATTGCACAAAGCTCCTTGATAATCATAAAAAAGTGCTTGCAGTTTGCAATCTATTGTACATTAACTGTACATTAAAGCTTTGAAGCGCGAAAAGTAATATTTTTTGTGCCTTACTTGAAAAGCCATCGTCACCACCATCAATTCCGAATGACACTTTATTTTTCCGTGTAGCAGCACGGCCCGAAAGTGTCACTCGTTCTGGAGAAGTGCACTTCGTTAAAGTGTCACTAAACTTGCCCGTGTGACAGGGGTATTAGTTTCACGGACGTAGAAGCTTCACGTACGTAGAGCGCTTACGGGTCGCCAGTGCGCATGCGCAGAACGTGAAGTGTCTGCGTGGGTCTCACGGACGTACTTGAGATTCGGATCTTTGCGTTGCGGTCTTCACGTTGCTTGCGTACGTGGCGTTGGCAAGATGGCGGCGCCCTGCCTGCCCGCATCAGAGCGAATACAGCTTCGTCGCTAATCCCTCGACGTGGTATCGTGCTGCAAACTGTTGTATTTGCCTTCAGTTGGCCCATTCTTGCTCTCGCATGAAGTTTTAGCTGAGAACTAGCTTTAGTTTTCCAGATAGAAATCCGTTTCAGCAGCTCCTAAGCCTGACGGAGAAGGATTTGTGGTCGTCATAGCAACATAGACCGAGTGCGCCGACGGTCTCGCGAGACCACGCGAGGCCGAAACCTCGCGGGATATCGCGAGACCGTCGGTAAAGTCAGCGGGAAAAGCAAAACGGTGCACGTTTTGGCTCCATACACACACGTTGTCAACATGTGTTTCGATTTCTTGCCAAGTCAACCCCGCCACGGTATCATGACGGCTCAAAACACTCGAAAGAGGCATACCGACAACTGCAACTTCCTCAGTGCACAAGTCTTGGCTACAGCCGCACTGTGGCCTGGCTCGGCTCCAAGCAGCGACAAAAACAAAATTAGTTTTGTTTATTTATACTAGATGGCGCGTCATAACACGCTAGCGCATTTTTTTTAGGTTCTATGGCAGATGTACACAGTTTGCGTCCCGTACGTGTAGCTAAAACTGTACGAAGCGACACAAGCGTACGCTACGTAGACTGCTCACGTTTACGTACGTGAAGGTTCTGCGTACGTAAAACTAAAACTAGTAGAGAGTTTTAGTTCTGCGTACGTAACCATACGCAAGAACCTAATAAGGGTCAAGCATTGGCTGCCTCGATCCCAGATGCCGCCTGCAGATGGCGTTGCAACACAGTTTACCGCTGCTCCGGCTCCAGCCGCGTGGAGTGTACCACTTTTGTCCCCGATGTATACGTAAGAAGGCGAGGCGCAGCCTTTGTTAAAAATATAGAGCCCAATTGGAGTTTGCTTGTAAGCCGTGTAGTAGGGCTCTAAAGTGTAACGGGTTTGTAAACAATGTCAACTGTTCCCGTTCCTGGTGGTGGTAGTATAAATACAGGGACACCCGTGTTTAGTTAACACAGGCCCAGCAAATCTGGACAAACGCTTTTAGAATGCACTCTATAAATAGAAAGGAGTCCTATGAAGTAAGCTGTACATTAGGGTACTTTTTTTATGAAAGGGAGTGTGCCAGAGGTCAACCTACTCCCTTTTTTACTCCCATATTTGTGCTTAGAATGTAGTTCTGCAGCTCTGAATCATTGTAAAGTAAGGCGAACCCTTGTCCTCACGTTCTGACACATTTCGGTCTTTAGGGGCGCCGTAAAGGCTCCGTTATACGGTTGAGAAGCAAAAACCTGCGGCTCGGTTACTTTTGGCAAAAGGGGTAAGCCTAATTTGTGAACATATACACACATGCTATTTCGCACTGCAATATAATCTCTTCGCAAGACTAACTAAACACTACACACCCATTACACGTAAATTTCAAATATGCCATCCTGTCCGCGAGTATGTAGAAATAAGGGGGACGTTTCGTTGGACTGTTTGGTGCAAAAGTTCGAAATTCCTTTAAAAGTAAAACTTACAACAAAATTCAAGCTGACCTGGTAGCGCGGTTTAGGTGTAGATATTTAAATTTATCCTCTTGCTACAGTTACTTTGTCCTTTGCCCAATCGCCTTACTTTTAAATTCGCCTTTCTACATTGTTTGATCTAGATCTCCTGTTCTTAATGTCACGTGTTATTCAAAAGTGCCTTCTTATTACTGCACTGTACTAACTAAGACTGTCATTACAATGTACACTCGCGTTCACAAGTTTACGAAAAACGATATTAAAGAGACAATTTAATTTAATCGACGTCTTTCCACAGATCCTGAGAAAAGACATAAGCAGCCTGATCATGAATGCGCGAATTAAACAATGCACCAATAAATCCCATGCTGTAATAGCTTATATACAAATAAATTCTATCTCTTCGAGAGAGTCGCCTCCTAATAACTTTTGATGGCGGCGTGCAACATTCTATGAATGATATCACTTCACAAGTATGAGTGAACGGTACACTTCTTTCATTTTGCAAAACAGCCTTCCTTCGTGCGAATACCGCTCTCAAGCCGTTTTCAACTTCAGTGCAGAAGTAACTAAATTCGTTCTTGTATTGAAATTGAGTATCGATTTTCGTACTGCTTCCAACCGCACTTCATTCTGTATTGTATCGAACACGCAATGTCATTCGTAAGCTCCCGTATCAGAGGCAGGCTTGACCAATGGCAAAACAGCTGTTGCCGTATAAAACACCTGGGGCTTGCCCTCGAGAACGGCGGGCGGGTGGTACTAAGAAGGGAACTGACAGATGTGCCATGAACCTATAAGCACGACTCTATGCTGCTATCGTGAACACTGATGCTCCTGTTGTCAATTAAAACAGAGGCCTTCGAAAATTAGGGCTCGAGGTCGTCATTCTAAAGCTGACCACTAACCGCAGATTACACTGACATTCGTAATGCACGACCGGACAAATTTTCGATGGTAATCACTGACCCCGCGCAACCAGCAGCAGAGCCTACCCGAGCATAGAATGCAGAGCACTGGAACGGTGTGCAGCTCTTATACACACATAGCAGCTGATGATGGAACGAGCTAAGGTACTCGTGACTGTGTGGCTTTTGCAGGTTTATTATGCAGCTGCATTTTCGAGTAAGCCTCCTTTCTTAAAACCACGCAGCTGCGGACGTCTATCATTTTGTGCACAGCGAAGGTTGCATGTCACGTGTTCGCCTTCGCTGTTTAGGATCACGGCAAGTACTGCACCATTGGAGCCATAGATTGCATTTTCCGCAGCGCAATACTCTGAAAGGCAGCAATTATGGCTGTCCGGACCAGGAGATCCTTCAAGGCAACTACGAAGCACCGAAGTTTTATTTCAGGTACAAATCAAGGAGCTTCATGTACACACCCCAGGCCTACGCAATCCTCAACCAACCAAACGGCGCATCTGCACCGAACGACGGCCCCAAAACGGAGGCCTGCATACGCAGCGCACTATCTCAGTGATCTACACAAGAGCGACGCGCACTGCAGCACGATGCAGTACGAGAAGAGACGAACTGACTTTCAATACGAGCTGATAAAAATGGACCGCAGCATCCGGCACAAGCTATTCTTCCCCGCGTCGCCGCTAGAATCGCCTTTCGACTTCTCAACGCCCTCACCCTCACTCTCTAGACCCAGCTGCGAAGCCGGAAGCGTGACGTCCGAGCTGGCCACCTCCACCAGACTAGGCGATAGGCACAAGACTCATGCGCAACGGCCGTTGATTTTGCGGCGACCGGGAGAAGGCCTGCTCCCCCGAGGCGTTTCCGTCCGCGGACGACGATTGCATCCACCCAGCGTGAAGACAAATATCATCGCCGCGGCCGGAAAACCACACAGCCAGGCAGACCCGTGGCAAAACAATGGACTCGGAGAGAACGTTTCACCGCACACCGCGTGAGCAGCGCGTTTATCTACGGCGTACAAACAAGAAAAAGACGCCCTGCAGCGGAGACGACCAGTACGGACCGTTCGTTGGAGTCCGCCAACGATGCCAACCCCGAGCACGGCGGCTGGTGTGGACAGCGTGGCACAAAGACTAGCGTTACCAAGAACACAAGACGCAAAAGTTGAAGAGGAGGTACAGAAGAAGCGTTCGTAACGAATAGTTCAATCGCAGCGCCGTTTCCAAGTCCGTGCCGATGCATTGCGCGGCTGCTTGCAGAAGCACGAACGGCGCGCGGCCAAACTAGGTCTTCAGGGAAATCTGCCGCACGAACGTCGGTTTGGTCGCCGAAGGAGAGGGGGGTACAAATAAATGGTGTTGAGAAGGAAGAAGGAAAGGGGAAGAAGGGTGCGGGAGTCCGAAGCCCAGAATTTAAAGCGGCGGGCTCGCAAGCACGATACGCGGTGGAGCCGACCCACCGGCCCAGCCGGCAGCAGCGGAGACGGCGGCAGAGGCGGTGCAGCGTCCGCTCTCGCCGAGCCTGCAGCGGCGGCGCCAGGCGTACAACCGGGCAGAAAAACATTCCTCCCTCTCCTCAGTCGCTACTCCTCCTTTCCATCGAGCCAGCGCGCAGGGGAGTCTGTGGCAATGACCCCCTCTCTCAGCACCGGCGGCGAGCAAGCTGGGCCACGTGAGTGGAAAGAAAGAAGCATGCGGGAGAGAGAGAAAAAAAAGGCCGAGGGCGGGAAAGTATGAAGCCAAAGCGATACGAAAAGGTTTCGATAATAGCGTCAGCTGAGGATGAGGGACCAAACTGAGAGAGAGAGAAAAGAGAGAAGGAACGCTACAGAGGAAAAAGACATCAAACAACGCCGCGCGGCTGGGGAGTAGTAACCACAATAGCGAGAAAGATCGACGAAAAGAAAAAGAAAGCCGACGGCACGGCACAAAATGAGATGAGAGAAAAAGAGAGAGAGAGAGAAAACGCGAGGAGCTTTCAGAGCATGCGCAGAGCGGAGGGACCGGCGTTTCCTAGAGGGGCGGGCGAACCGGAGATTGGAAAAGAGGGGAGGAGGTTCGCCGGCTGGGCTGGGCGGGCTGGCTGGCTGGCTGCCCAGGCAGCTCCCCGCGTCAGCAGGCTTCGGCGGCTCGGCGTGCAGTTGCACCCCGCTGAGTTTTTGCCTCGGCTACCTCGGCGGAGAGCGGACCTGCCTCGGACGGGAAGCACGCGGAATCTTGCCGCTGCAAGCAGCCGACCGTCGCTCGGCTGCAGCTCTTCTCGGGCCTTCGGAAAAGGCCGGGTCCGAAGAAGACCCGTGAAGAATCTCCCGAGTCGCTCGACAAGAGACGCTGAGATATGGCTGAGACCGACCTTTCTTCTTGGAAAGGTTGCGCGGGCGACTGCGGACCGCATGCGCCGCCGCCGGCCTAATATGCCTTTGAACACCTACAACTGAGAGGTGACATTCGCTGGCGAAGATGCTATAGTCACTCCAGAATCGTAGTCGTCAGCGGACGCACAAATTGCCACAGGCGCCCCCTTGCCATCAAGTTATCTAAACCGCGAATCTCACAGGCACATTCATCCCAAGCGGGTCATGCTACGGGCTTCCCGATAATGGCAATGGTTTCCCCGCTGTTGTAAGCAGGCCGCGGTTAATGCATTCGCAGCTGTTCTCGCCGCAGAGTTTAGAAATTTGAGAGAGCTGAGAAAGGCGCAGCCAGTGAAAACTTCCTGACGAACCCTGCAGCTGTCGCTATGACACAAGTAGTTGCCAACACATCGCATACCTTCGCATCACAAAGCTTAGAGTTCAGTCTCTTCGCGACAACAAACTGTTTGTCAAAATTCCGCTTACAACTATTTTGAAACAGCGAAAACAGCAGACGAACACTGAAACTAAGACCGTAGCCAGGGACGATGCTTAGAGAGACGCAGCGATGACGTTTAAAACCCTTACTAGACCTTTACTAGCTCTTGACTGGACGAACGTTCATTCGTAGGCGCATTGAATGACTGAGTAGCGAACGAAGATAGTTACTGCTTTCATTACGTGCCTCAGATGACCTAATACAAGCTTCAAAATTTTGTTGGTCAAGCAGGAAGCAGGGCTTAACGTAGAGCAAATGTTTATGACGTAGCAAATGCGGTGTTGCTCGTAGGAATCGCCTGAACTGAGGCCGTTTGTGCAGAGATGCAGTGTCGCATGACTGTCAAACTTGGTGCAAGCAACCAGGAACGAAGGGAGAAGCCTACAGTATAAGTTTGGTTAGGTTATAACTTAACCTCGAAAAACCCGCGAAGGCGTGCATGGGTCTAGCAGCAAACGGAGCCCACCCTCTAGAACGCTCCCGTGCGCTAGAGGACACCTTACTCCCATATAGGCGCATTTGTGTTCAGAGTGCACCTCAAATATCCAGCATCATCATGGCGAGCCATGCACCATATACTGCAGTAAAGTTGCATGCAAACAACGCGTATACGTAATCATCCCGCGCGTCTATTGTGGAATAGAGGCGATCACTTCTGAGTCGAGCAGAAATTTCATTCGACAATAAACAAAAGTTTAGAGCATGCCAGGTGAAAGCGGTAAGAACAGCTTTTGAAAAGCACCGATACCCAGCGCAGCATAACAGCGTATACGTGTGGCAAGAGGCGTACAAAAACTTACACACAAAACTGCACCTCAAGCTGCATCGCGCGAGAAAAAAAGTAACAGAAACTAAAGCAATTTTAGACATTTTAGATACAAGCAAAAAAATATACCGATACGCACGTGAAACTCCCGATGCTATGCTGTTGCAGAAATACATAGCTTTTCCTTTGCTCGATTTATTTATTAATTTATTACAATACGTACAAATCGCCCATTGGGCACTGGTGTACACGGGTACAAGCAAAAAGTCTGATTTAAAAGCACTGCTGCACTTACAAACACTGTCCATGTTGCAAGAAACACCTCATATGTATACAGAAACATGTTCTTACGGGAGGTTCAATAAAAGCCCCTGTTTATTTATCGAGACTACCTTTCTTATTATTTTTCCTGTTCTTCCAAGCTCCCACCTGGATATCATGATTAAGTGTATTTTTACATACGCAGCCACGAATATGCAATATACGTCGGTAAAGATATGTGGTACTCTTTGCTGTTACCGAGGAGCGCTGAATAACAATAACAGTTCGAATAAAGTAAGTTTGGACATGTACCACAGAACTCTCAACTGCGGACGCCAAAGTACTGCTGCGAAAGTCTGGCGTGCAAGCCGTATATAGTTCCGTTTCTATTATATAATCAAACAAATAAGTGGAGGAAAGTGAAGGTGTGAGAGGTCATTTCCTTCCCCGAACACACACCCCGGTGGTGGTTCGAGGCAACACCATCTAGGCTTTTCTGGGTGGCGCTGCTTCAGGAGCCCAACGTGAGCTCGTAGACCGTTTTTAATCGCTCCATCTCACTTCGGCCCTTGGCTCGCTCCGCCGAGAGACATCACGAACCAACTCGCGGGGAGACGAAATGAGGGACCGTCTCTTAAAGCGTTTCGAAAATGATTGCGAACGGAGGAGGAAGACGGAGCATGACTGGGGGGGGAACGAGAAATCGCTCTCTTTTAAAAACTTCCGCGGTGAGCGCGTTCATAAAGAACCATTAGGAAGCTCTGAGCCGAAGGCGAATGAACAGTCGGCAGCACGGGTGCGCGCAATTGTGCAGCGCGAGAACAGCGGTGGTTCTGGGAGATGAGGGACAGGAAACGCTCTTCATTGGGGGCTGTTCGTTAAAAACCTGCGTGTTCTCGCCGCCTCATTGCGTCGGCGCCACTGGCGAATTATAACGAAATGACAGCCTGGAAAAGAAAGAAAGAAAGAACGTAAGAAAGAAAGAAAGAAAGAAAGAAAGAAAGAAAGAAAGAAAGAAAGAAAGAAAGAAAGAAAGAAAGAAAGAAAGAAAGAAACGGGGAGGAAGATGGTGGTATGGTGGATGGAGAAACCACTAGTTTTCGCTCCGGCAAGCGAACCGACTCTCGAATCCCGTCTTTCTCGCGCGCGTTTTGCACAGTTAGCCTCCTCTCTCTCTTTCTCCCTTAAATTGGCAGTTCAAAAGAGGGCCACGCGAAGTAAAGAGCTCGCCGCTCCGCGCCGTGCCACCGCCAACAGTAGGCTGGCTGGCTGGCTGCTTGCCCGAAGCGCCCAGTTCCAAACACAAAAGGGCCTCTCCGTGAATGTTTTCCTCCTTCGTTCCTCGTCCCTGCAGTTATCTCGAGAGTTTTACCGAGCGCCGTGCCTTGTTCTCTCTTCTTTTTCTTTTCTCTTCCGTCGTTTTAACTTAATCACCTCCCTCTTTCTTTCTTAACGCCGTCGCTTCACCCTCGTTTCTCGGAGCCGTTCGCGCCGCGCTTTACCCAAATGCCAACGGCGAATTAACGGAGCAGTTTTGCGCGCGCGAAAGAACCGAGGGCCTGCTCAAGACTCTCCCCACTTCAGGCGTCCTCCCTTCACGAACACGTAAAGAGACTCAATCCCGCTCCCTCTTCCATTCTCTACAAAGCTTGGCGCCCAAGAAAAAGCTCCCCTTCGCTTATAGTTCGACAGTGGGCTTTTCTGCTAGAGTCCGCCTGGGCTGTGCGTGCACTCCCTCCAGGCACGCGAGACCCAACCGCTGCTGCTGCTGCTGAAGACGAAAGAGGCTCACGGAAACGGTAGCACCGCGCTGGCGTGTTTGTCGGGATAGCAGTTGCGCACCCCATCCCCAAACTTTCTTTTAACTCTTATTTTTTTTTTCTCGTCGGCTCAGGCACCTAAAAGAAATTCCTCGCCTTCATCACCCCCCCCCCCCCCCCCCCCCCCCCTTCTTCTTCTTAACGACAGCCCCACGGGACCAAAGTTTCGGAGGAGGAACGGGGAGAGAGCGTGCGTAAGAGAAAGATTAGCGAGGATTGAAGAAAAAGAATAGGCGCCGGAGTTTGCGCAGAGCCGGGACGGGCGAGAGACGTGCGTGCCATTAGAGAGCTGCACGGGCACGAGCCCTAGACGTCGTCGTTTTGCAAGGCGAGGAAGGCTTTAAAGAGAGCGCCGTCGTCAAGCGAGTCGCCGGCATGACGAGCATTCTCATCGCGAAAGACCCCGCAGCGAGTCCGGGACGCGCTCTCTCCCTCGCGTCGCCCGCAGATCGGCTCGCGCTTTCCAGCACTCCGAGTCGGTCGTTTCCGCCTTCGCTTCAAAAATCCCCTCTCTGACGGAGAGAGCGCGAAGACGAGGCGCAAATGCCACGCTCGCGACAATTTAAGCACGGCATCTTAAAACAGCGAGAGAGAGAGAGAGAGAGAGAGAGAGAGAAGCAGAGAAAAAGTAAAAAAAAAAAAGAAACTCGCGAGAAATTGTTATTGTTTCTGGTAAAGGCGCGCTTACGTTGACGGAACTGGAACAGTAGCGAGCAGTACGAGAAAGGGCATGCACTGATACAAAGTGCAACCTTCCGACCGACGTTCTTTCGACAGGGCAGCACTGACGCATGCTGCGAAATGCCGCTTGTTTCAGCACGCCAGGCGACCGGCATCCGCATAAGTAATTTTTTTTACTCATATATTAATAACAGATAACAGGCAGTAGAAACGCAACTGAAAACGTATTAAAACGCAGGGTAGTATGGCGCTGAAAAACATTTATTGTCAAAGCTCCTAGTCCGGAGCAGTTAAAACGCAGGGAGGCTGAAGAGTATCCACGCTTTCTCGCGCTCTCCTGGTGCAATGACGCGACAGAGGGTAGTTGTACCGTTTCCCGCTCCACACGCAATGAGAACGCGCACTTCGAAGGCCCGCAAAAAGAAACCGTGCCCAAATGGATCGACCACAAACAGGGTCGTCACTTGGGGAGCCCGTGACGTCATGACGTGAACAGTGAACAAACACGCGCAGATTCTCCCTGGAAAAGACTTCCTTCCCACGTGCGACTATCGCCACAAAAACATATACGATATCGGTAGGCGCGCGAACTCAACTCTTCATCGCACTGAATAGCGAGAAAGCATAGGACGGAGACCGCAAGAGAATACACGCAGATTTTTCCGGCAAATGCATGACGGGTGAACACTGCGACCGAATATACTAGTAGCAGAGCCAGCCACATATGGCTTGCAGGTACGGGTTAGGCTTTTCGATTTTTATTTTTTGAAAATTCGGCCGAGGTTTTTCGGTTTTTATTCCAGGGTGTTACTTTTTTTTTTTTTTCAGCGATAATTACCTTCGACGAATGAAATACTGACGTTTTTCGGCCATTTAATGTGGCAATTCTGTGCGGTCTAAAGTCATTTAAAACTTATCTCGGTATTTCTGCCGTCCTAAACAATTTATATACCAGTAATTAACGTGCAAACGGCAGTATTAGGAGCTGTGCTTGTAGAAAAACTTGCTCGCCTTAAATGAGATCCGGCAGACAAAAACGGAAATGGAAGTTTGCTTCTTAGAACTAGGTTGACACGGTCACGCTGCGTTGAGCGCGAGTGCTGGGCATCACGTGGTCTGCGGGTTGATGAAAGCGATGGAACTGCTGCTCAACTGACGCGGTATCCAAAACAATTTTTCGCGGCGCCCATTCGCGGTTTCGTGCCAGTGTCCTACATGCAGTTGATTAACCTAATTAACCGGCTATCCGCTCTAAGAAGGTGATGATAGTAAATAAACAGCGCTTAGCTAGAAGACGGCGACGATATGATGCTGCACGGTCTGCAGAGGCGTGTAAGCTAGCGGAGTAATACCTCAAATCGCATAACTGCCCTGCTTCTCCCCCAATACCATCGTCGCATCAGTCCCATGTTTTCCCTACCTAGTTAATTTTCAACTTCACGTAACTCGCAGTCAGCAGCCAGCTAGCCATGCCTTGCAAGCCGAAAGTACTGACCTTTTTCGGTTAAAACCAAATTTCGAAAAGTGAATTCGGCGTACTTTTATCGCCTTCTTTTTTTCTGGTTTAAACCAAAAAGTCCAACCCCTACTTGTAGGCAGCAGGACCGACGGCAAGTCATGCTCCCGCGAGCGCATTTATCGGCGGCTCGAAACAATGACACCTCGGCCTCCTGCAGAGAAAGTACAAGGTATGCTAACCCACCCACGCTGATAGCTTCTACGCAGATAAGCGCCTGCCAGTGCATAGATGCATGTGATTGCGTGGTATCACCTACTATACGCTTCTGCCCCGCCTCTGTCTGTTGCACAAGAAGATAGAGGGACCCCCGTGTATATCTCCGTCGAGCCAACTTGGTCTCGGTGAGTTGAGGGCTTCTTCACCGCGCCGTTATCGACACGCCTGATTCGGAGGAGATGCGCGCCCTTCGGAGCAGTCTGCGCGGAGCGATAGCCTGGGCATCAGTAAACAGAGAACATGCGTCAAGGGAGAAACGTGGACGTCTGCTGCCGAAGTACCGTGAAAGACAGAGCCAGTCGCCCCGCGAAGTCACGCACCCTTCTGATCGCGTGACGTACGGCCCCCGTGAAAAGTATAGAGGACAAGGGGTTTGCTTCTGAGCTGTTTAGAGGGGCCTCCTAGCATATCTAGCAGTCCAAAGTTTGGCAGGATTGAGGACAAATAGTCATTCCTCTTTCGAGAGATTACGGTCGCTGAGGATGAATAACGAGGCTGACCGCAGGCCTCACAAGCAAACTCCCTTGGGCTGTATACTTTTGATGGGGGGTGGTGTGCTATCGCGCTCAATATAAGTTGCAACGCGCGGTCATCGACCGGGGCTCGTTCCGTGGTGTGCCTCCTCCAAACAGTCGCTCGGAATTCTGGGAAAAACTGCTGCTCCAGGAAACAACAGCACCCCCGCTCTGGAAAAAGTTTCTCCCAGAATTCCGAGTGACTGTTTGGAGGAGGCACACCACGGAACGAGCCCCGGTTGATGACCGCGCGTTGCAACTCATATTGAGCGCGATAGTACGTACACATAACATGCTGTAAAATCGACGGAAACGGACAATAGGATAAAAAACGGAACGTTATTTCCGTACTAAAGTAGATCATACTTTCTGAGTATCTTTTACCAAAAGGAAAAGTCTTTGAGACAAAAAGTAAAAAATCAGTGACGTGCACGACTAGTGGATATGCCCAGGAACGGCTTCTCAGCACAAACGCTTCCTCTGGGAGCCCGGTTCAAGTTGGTGAAACCGTGAAAGTGACTATAAAGAGTGGACGATGCACAATCGGTGTACTTGCGTCAAACAGTGCAGATTTCTGAGTTAAACTGGCCTCCACTCCTTTCTTCAAAATTACTCTTACATCCTCCATCCCACCTCCTAGAACTATGTAATATGGCACACTAGTCAAATAACAAAAAAGAAACGCAATTATGCAGCGATCACTGCACGGAACTCTCATAACGCAATCCCTGCAGTGTGGACACTACAGCCGGATACAAGTCAAGAACGAAGCGGTTTTTCCCCGTCAAAGGACCCCCCTTCCAGCCAATGGCATCGGCCGGTTCTCACAAATATGCTAGCGTGAGTAGCGCGACAATGCAGGGAGGAAACTTTATCCCCTTTCATCTGCGGCCGCCGCGGTGGCTCGGTGGTTATGGTGCTCGGCTGCTGACCCGAAAGACGCGGGTTCGATCCCGGCCGCGGCGGCTGGAATTTCTTTGGAGGAGAAATTCTAGAGGCCCGTGCACTGTGCGATGTCAGTGCACGTTAAAGAACCCCAGGTGGTCGAAATTTCCGGAGCCCTCCACTACGGCGTCTCTCATAGCCTTAGTCGCTTTGGGACGTTAAACCCCATAAACCAACCAACCTTTCATCTGCCACTGCCTGCATTGTTACGCTAGCAGGCTTGTGAGAATCTGCCGACGCCACTGGCTGGAAGAGGGTGCCTTTGACGCAGAAAAGACGCTTTCTTCTTTACTTCCACCCGACTATAGAACTCGCGATACGGTATACAGATCGCCTGCGTACACAACAGAACAGCTGCTTCGCCCTGCCGATAACTAGGCAACCCTAGTTATCACGATATGCACACAAGTGTTCGAAGACGCGGTGACTCACCCCAAAACACCACACACTCGATCCAACGCATGCAGATAAGCAAAACAGATAAGAAAGCAGACAGGCGCGCTTCGCTGACACGTGACCACGGGGAACTCCGCGGCTGCTGCTGGCCATAGAGTGCCTGTTCCAGAACTCGGGTCCCGATTAATTAAGGACGGGCAACACGGCTCGTTCAGACGCGAAGACGGTTAATCAGGAGACGGAACCAGGGGGAGGGGGATTAAATGGGCGCGCAGAAGGAAAGAAACAAAAATACGGGAAGCTGAAGTGGGAAGAGTACTAAGGAAGGGTCGAGGTTTGCTGAGGGAAAAAAATAAAGGCGCGTGGCCGTTGCCCTGGGAAGGTAACAACGAGGCACAGCTCCCGCGGGGGTCGCCATCTTTTTCCCTCGGAGAGCATCTCGGGGCTCTACGCTTCCCAAGTGTCCCATAACGGCAGCAGCCGAGCCGTCCCCTTTTTCCCGAACACGCCTCCCGTTTCTCTGCTGCCGCCTTCCCGCGCTCAGAGTTTCGCTCTGCAGGACGTAAGCCGGCGTTATGGCGTTGAGTTTTTCATGCGCGCAAGAGGCGACAGCACCACCGACTTCCCGAGATTTGTACACTTCGTCCCATACGAGGAAATGGGCAGGCCCGTTGTAGATGTAGCGGCAGCAAAACTAGACAAGTATACATGGCACATGAGGCTGCTTGAGAGTGAAGCTTATTTATTTATTTATTTATTTCAGCTCTGACAGAGTAATGAAGCGAACACCCACTTTCCCGAGCATTACGCCTTCCGTATATCTGCCGCGAAAACGACACGCCCTGCACACACCGTAAGGCGGCAGGCTGGCAATTCGTTTTTATACGCGTATACATGGAAAACACGCATCGCTCTAACTCATATATTTTTACAATGGCCGTCATCGAGGTCTCATTTTGAGGGCATGAATCGCTTACTTGTCCAATGACGTAACAATTGCCCCTCGGCAATCCCTGTACACCAGTACTGCAACAGCAGCTGCGTATAGTATTTAGCATAGTATTAAATCTACAGTGAAGTTTTGATGACGGTTCGAATCGAACGCGGCGGACGCAGCATTTGCAACTGTTCCTACAGCATACAGGAAGACATGTTTACAGGCCTACAGAGCTCACCCCCTGGCGGTGTAACCGAAAATACACTTAGGCTGCAGCATTTGCTCATCAAACTTAGAGAGACAGGAAAAAGAAAAGGAGCGGATATGAATGCGTTTACCTACGTCCAGATTTGTGTTTCAAATTCAGGAAACACACGCGATCGAGTATATAATCCCACCACAAGGTTCCGAAGCCAAGATGGGCCCTACTGAGTGTTCCTCCGTTTTACGGTAAGGTGTCTGCAATTCGCTGCTCACTTCTAGCTGCCCGGAGAACAAAGAAAGGTGTGATATATGCCCAGCGAATTGCTACATGAAGTGCTCTAATGCAAACAGCACCCCGACGCGGTGGCTCAGTGGTTACGGCGCTCGGCTGCTGACCCGAAAGACGTGGGTTCGATCCCGGCCGCGGCGGCTGAATTTCGATGAAGGTGAAATTCTGGAGGCCCGTGTGCTGTGCGATATCAGTGTGTGTTAAAGAACCCCAGGTGGTCGAAATTTCCGGAGCCCTTCACTACGGCGTCCCTCATAGCCTGAGTTGCTTCGGGACGTTGAACCCCCATAAACCAAACGAAACTAATGCAAACAGTGAATGTGGAACAGCGCAGCTGGCCTTACTGACACCACAGAGCCGCACACACTGAGACGTCGTGGTGCGCGCCGTCTCGGCATTTTACTAGCATTTCCGAGGACTGGCGCGTGAGTTAATATCGACCGCTCGGAACTCGGCTTTCTTCATTCCGTTTCCACCGATACGCAGCCGCCGTGACCGGGATTCGAACCTCCTACTGCGTGTCCAGCTGCAGGCGAACACCACGAGCACTGAGCCACCGAGGCGACGGGTAGTTTTCGACGCTTTCCCTGCGCGCTCGACGCGAACACAGCCTCCGTCCTTCCTGGGCCTAACGACCAAAGACAGACCCGAGCGAGGCCTTCGAAAAGAGCGCTACGAATGCCCTCGGCCGGCCGCCCTTCGCGGCCTGCTCTCGGGCAAAGCAGCGCGCCGCTGCTGCCACGGCCACCACCACTGCCATCGATTTCGCCGTTTTCCTCTCTCTTTCTCCGCCCTGCCGTCCCTTTTCCGTAGCGTCCCCTTACCCTCTCCCCTTCCTTCCTCGCCCACTTCCTCTCTCTCTCTGTCCTCCCGCCTCGCTTGTACTACGTCCGTCGACGGAGCCTTTTTAATATTAAAGGCAAGCACAAGGAGGGGGGAAAAAAAGTTAAAAGAGATAAAAGCGCGAAATGAAACAGGCACGCCAAGCGCTTCGCCCCTCGCGTTCTGCCGGCCCGGAGCGTCGAGGAGCGGGCAGAGGACGGGGCGGGTTTGCCCACTGTGAGAGCCACGCCGCCGCCGCCATGGGCCGAACAGTGATGCAGTTGCGAAGCTGCTTCTGAAGCCTGCCTCGTCAACGCCGCCTCCAAACTGTGGGACGGGGAGGGCGATATAATGAGAGAGGACGAGGAACGGCAGAGTAAGTAAGGCGGGCTGCGCATTCTCGAGATTTGAAAGAACCATAAATAAAAGCTAGCATCTCTCGAAACCAGCAAAATAAACCAGGCAGAGGAGCAATAACGATACAGGTTTTCGAACACCACTGGGTGCAAATATGCATCGGATCCCTTGCACTATCTGTCGACCTCACTGATCGGACATACGTACTCCCACTCCGTCAACCAGATTCAAGTCTTGCGCGGCATAAAATAACTCGTTTTACCGTTATCTCGTCCTTCGTACCTTCCGGTATAGGATTCGTTAACAGGCTCGTTCTGATTTTGTATTTGCTAGCATACAGGCGGCCGCAGAATTTTCCGGAACGTAAAAATTACAACAGCCGGAGTAGCTCAGTGGTTTAAGGTGCTCGGTTGCCGATCCGAAAGTCGTAAGTTCGATCTCGGCCGCGGCGGTCGCATTTTGATGGAGGTGAAATGCTAGAGGGCCGTGTACTGTGCGATATTAGTGCACGTTAAAGAACCCAATGTGATCGAAGTTATCCGGAGCTCTCCACTGCGGCGTCCCTCATAGTATGAGTCGCTTTGGGACGTTAAACCTCACAAACCAAACCGAAAATTACAAGAAAGAATAATTTCTGCGCAGTCTAAGCATGCAGCCACGACCCAACGGGTGTGTCTCACACTCCCATGCTCGACATGTACAGTGCAACCCTCAATGCCTGCCTGCGTCTTTCTAGCTGCGAAGGAATTCAGGTTTATCGTGATTTCGGTGTTGCGTAAAATTTTGTGCGCACCTGTACACGTCTGATTCGCGGTGCTCTGTGCTAACTGCCCCGCCTGTTAGTACCGTAATACTGTCTTGCAGTACGCAATAAGTAAGCAGACGAAAGCCATGAACAAAAGAAGCAGGAATTAGAAAAAGGGGCACCAGATCACTCCACGTCTACGACCTGTTAAACAGTACAGCGTACGATCCTGATGGTATGTAACCTAAATAATACACAGGTTGGAGCAAGCTGAACAGCCTAAGCGATAACGGCAGCATGGAGCCATGCACGGGTTTCAACAAACGTGGACACACACTGACCTTTGCGAGAGGTCTGCCGAACAACAAGGCCATTTATGTGTTGCAGCTGTCACTACTGTATACCCTAATCGGCGCAAAAGACGAGGAACCCGTGATTTGAGCTATAACCAGACCGCAAAGGCGACGCACAAGAAATACGTCGATGCCCGTCGACTATACATGAAAAGTTACCGATCAATGCTAAGAAGTATACAGGCTGTTCGTTTCCCACTCCTCCTTGGCTTTCTGAACGAGGCAAGCCCACAGCGGAAAGTCATACAACCTTTCTATACAAACATACAGCTATGCGGTGTTTTTGCGTCTTTTCGTACAGCGAGCGGTTATCATTCACACATGCATTTGGAGCAACGCCGCGTCACATTACGAAAGCCGACAACAATGTGTATTTGGGCTAGCTGGTGCAGAATCGAAAACATATGATGAGAAAGACGCCTCTTCCTGTGTCCCTGCCTGCACGCTGTTCTCTCCGCATGTTCCCACTTTGCCGAATGTGTTTCGACCACCGAGTTTGCTCACCCGACTTCGAAACAATCACGTCTCGAATCAGAAAAGGCACTTGACATACAAAGCCGGGCTTTATCCTGTCAAGAATGGGGAACAGAGTCGTTAGCGGCGCAAAGCAGTGCTGGAGTGACGATATACATCGCACAACATGACCAACGGAACGAAAATCTATCAGTAGATGTCGCTTATGTTGCTTTGACGTGTGGTGCCGCCGCTTCCAGTCAACAAGGCTCTTAAACTGGACAGCGTCAAACTATTTCTAACACCAATGATATCAAATGGTTTGCACAACGTCACTCCGGCTGCCATATTGGCGGACCAGAAGCACGGCGGAAGCTGTCTGATACACCTACCCTAGCTACTCCAATCACCACCTGCCCCGTGGAAGCCTGACGTGGAAGCCTGATGCGTTGTCGTCCACCAATATGGAGCGCCAGAATTCCCGTTTGCGTGCCAGCGTACTCTCCAGTTTCTTAGCGTGGATATAAGCAGGCACGACTTTTCCAGAAACGCAAGAGCGCATCTGCAAAAACCCTTAAAGCGCCAATTTCCAAGAACGACTCATGAGCAACACCACCACTCCACACAACTAACCGTGCGGCAACCGCCCAGCACCATTTGCAAAGTAATTCCCTTAAAAAAATGGTCTGTAGACTCTCTATGGACTTCTTGTAGACTCTGTTGCTTTCCTACTGATATTTCCTTCTGTGTATTCATACTCAACGGACTGTCCATAGAAAAAAGTCTACTAAAAGTGTATGGCCACAAATCTATAGATTGAAACTAGACTGTCTATAGGATTGCTTTGTCTGTCCATAGACAGAAATGGACAGTCTATAGATTGTCTAAAGAAAATTTTTAAAGGTACATAGGCTCTTCGGCATTGCAGCCGTACGCTACTCCAGCACCATCAGGACATTCCTGCGAGGACATGTTAACCACGGCTGCAAGTGGGGGCGTCGCAGCGATCCCGTGCAAAGCGCTGTCTCTCGTCACCGTTCCTGGCACCACTCTTCGCTGATGCGATGGACTCACCGTCCAAAAAAGCCCGTAAACCTCCCGAGTCCCCACCCTCTTCCTCAGCAGCCTCTTACTCCTCTCCTTCTCTGGCATCTTCGCTGTTTCCCTTTACAACAGCGGCTAATCCTCCGGGGCCATTTCGACGCGTACGCAGGTAGGACACTCCACACGCGTGGTGCTCAGAGGGGGGACAGCCTTTTAGCCCAACGCAGAGCAGACTCTGCGGCGCGCAGCTCTCAGCGCACACAGAGAGAGGGAGAGAGAGAGAAAAAGAATGCCAAGCCACCATCGTCCCCTCCCATTGTGCGTCCCCCACCCCTAAGCCTTTCCTTTCCCAGAGCACGCAGGTCGTAGGTGCGCTGCTTGCGCGCGGCCATGCCTCTACCTAGCCATGTGCCTGCGTACCAGGCAGCGTTATTTATGGCGTTTAACCCCTGCGCCCCTCAAAGCACCCCACCCCTTTTGTTTGCTCCACCCGAGATGAGAAAGAAAAAAGAAAGAAAAAGCGCCTCTCCAGCACTTCTTCTAGGGAAGGCGCGCAAGAGGGCCCCCTCCACCTTTTCCTTGTAGATAGTTTCGTTCACTTTTTTTCCCCTTTACTTTCTGTCTTCGCCGTTGTGCACGACTCAACGAAACGCAGTGTTCGGCCACGGGGAGCCCTCGTCCCAATCCCGGGGACCCCGCGCAGCTTGTGTGCCTTCCGCGAACCATGCATGCACGGGAGCTTCTTGTGAGCAAGTAAGTACAGGCTCGCACTCGCTCGCAGGCGCGTTGACGGCACGCTTCGCTGGACGATTCGGAAATATGCACAGCGGCGCGAATTTCCAAACCGGCTCCCGAGGGCGTGGATGTCGGCGATGACGAACAGGCGCTGCGCGTATGGTCGTCGATCGCCGAAGCTACCGCAGGTGCACGCTCGGCATGGTCGACGTGCGTGTCACAGGAATCGCGGTTCCTTCTGGTAGAGGGGAGCGCCAAGTTTTCGGTGTGCGCAAAGCCACACAACGCAGCGTCAGAACCACAGCCGAACGCGAAACGCCGAGAATAAAATGCCCATGTGCTCTCTGCCCATGTGCCCATGTGTACGGAAAACTGCGCGCGAGAAAACTAGACACACGTAGACGAAACAGAAGATGCAACATACATGCATAGGCAGCGTCAAATAAAACGCGAACAAAATGAGTTGAAACCGGGAGAGCAAAACGCCGCGGTTTTAGATCAGAGATATAGTATACTAACCTCTTTATTTTTATTCTAGTGGTGCGAAGATTGCTGAACTCGGCTGTATTTCTTCTCCGGCAGCTAATACCTGCGTGTCATCGTATTGGGGTCTCAGTAATTCTGTCCGTGTTTCACTTGGCGCTGATGGTACGGGGTGACCCACTCTTAGGGTGAACACGCGAGTGTGCGGCAGCGCTGTTTGGGGCGCCAATGTGCCCGTTCTGGCCGCTCGTCGAAGCGAAGCAAACACCTCCAGCTCCTTCAGCGCTGCGCCTTTGCCACTTTGTTCCCGCGGCTGTAGCGCTCCGCCTGCGGCGTTCGGACACATGAGGTCATGAGGACACATGAGGTCATGAGGTCGCCTTGGTGCGACTGTTACCAAGGCGACTGTTACCCAGACGACTGTTACCCAGACGACTGTTACCCAGACGACTGTTACCCAAGCGGTTGCCATGCCGGTGTTACCTGAGCGGCCAATCTCGATTCACAAAAGCAGGACTACTACAAGGTTGAAGAGAAGACTTAATGCACACCCAACTTCAGACCTCGAGAACGTTCCATCTTACAGATATTCCCATCGAATACTACACGCAGATGTAAAACACATTCTCTTTGGAACGCCCGGAACAGATGCACAGAGCTCACGCTACCACTTCCACCGTCCTACCGAGTCCAGCGAACAATATGGCGGCGGCCAGGAGGAGGACGAATACTGGAAAGAGGTCGCAGAGTGGAACCACATAGAGTTGAACCTCGTTATAACGAAGTTGAAGGGGCACGGAGGTTACTTCTTTATAGTGCCAACTTCGTTATAGACCGTGTTGACCAAGCTCCACGCGGAACCGTCATTCCTTCTTTATATCCATTATTTCGTTGTAACAAAGCCCGACTGTTATACGAACCTGCAAGCAAGCAATTATGCCGGTCGGCAACTTAGGTAGGTGCGCTGCGGTGGTGCACGAACGACTTCATAAGCCTCAAAGCCAGCATCTCGAGGCACCAGGAGCAACGTAAGGACAACCACCGACTATCAAGACCTTGGGGACTAGGCGGGGAGGACCCTGTAGGTGCAGGAACGAGCGAGGGTACATCCTAAGGCTAGGGAGAACGAAGGGGAGCGGGCTCGAAGGTGTGTCGCTGCACACGTTTCTAGATTTAGACGACGACGCGTTATTAACACCTGCTTCGCTCGCTTCTCACGTCCATGCATATGCGCTGGTGGTAGTGGTATAGTATAGAAGCATAACTCGCCTCAAGGCCGCAGCTAAATCTGTGCGTCGATAAGGCGCGGAGGGAAAAACGCCACGGACTAGTCGCGGTTAATCATGCACAAGCACAGGCGCCAAGGCGACGCCGAAGTGAAGGAAGAAAGAAAAAAGAAAGAAACACTAGGCTGTTATTCACTGCCTCTTGTCGACGAAAGCAATGTCTTGTGCGATTACGCAAGTATATGCGCAGAGGGTACTTACGTAAAGGCATGTAATGAATTCCTTTTTTTAACATCCTTCTTGTAAACAATTACACACGCCTGCATTACAACACGCAAGGCTTGCTTGCGATACTTGAAAAAGATAAGCACTGACGAATGTAAAAAAAAAAAATGGTGAGGAAAGAAGCATTTCGTTCTTTGAATTCTATTTTGAAAAGAAAAAAAAAATGCGCACGGTACATAAGAAAGTTGGGGAGTGTTTCGTGCTACAGCGCTGGAAAAGTGTGGAGCTTAGAAATGTAAACGCCGAAACCAGACGCGGTCGTGCAGGATTCTTGCAAGCGACGCCGGTGACGTTACGTTGGCACTGCATCTTTGGTGATGGAATCGAGGCTTTCGTTCGTCTAGAAGTGGCTGACTAACCTCCTTTCGGACCACTTAGGAGTTTGCGTTGACAGTATTGCAGGTTGTGTGACGCTCATAGGACTGACAGTATCTAAAGTAGCGCATGCACTTTGTTTTTAACAAAAAAAAAAGGTAACCTTCGTCCACACATCTGTATAGCGTGTACAAAAAGTATATTATTCTGTCGCAATTGCCAAAAAAAAGTCTCCACACGCTAAACAAAAACCAAAAAATCGAAGCCAGCTCACACGGACAGTCTGTAGCCATGAAAAAAGCCACAACTTCGGGTTACTCTCTACTGTGTATTCGCAAAAAATAAGAAAGAGATACACTACTCAGCGCATATATTACTTATTTCCTTAGGTAGTGCGGATCTCCTCGTATTCCACTGTGTTGCTGCACCCTTCACTTGGTCGCGTAAAAAGGGGAACACAATACGGTGACGCAGTCGCATGTTCGAAAGTTTCAACAAGAGTTCTTCGCAGTGTGCCGTGTTAATCCGATTCTAACGCGCACCTTACCTCACGAAAATTGAACCTAAAAACGGCATGCGCGTTGCCGTCAGATACAAAACCGAAACTGAGCTAGGAGCAGCCCCAACGTCATTGCCACCTTAAGAAGGCGGCTAGGCCCATGGAGGAAAAAAAACTAAGGAGGGAGCATGACGTCACGCGGCCAGCGTTCGCAAGCCGAGTGTTTTGAAGTCGTTTTCTCCCTCAGTTTTTCGCTCTCCGAGCCGGTCCTTTGTGTTTTGATTCCGGTATGTTTTAGTGCGCGCGTATGCGCGACCCGCGGCGCGAGCGTCTACAGCAAGGAAGTTGATCTACAGTTAGTCTGCCGCGATAATCGGCGCATGCGCGCGCGCAGCGGGGCTAGACTTTACCGCACGCTATCACGTGGTGCGATCACGGGGGGACACACTCTCTTTTTTTTGCTACATCTTTACTTGTTAAGACTAGGCTTCAAGGTTGTCGCCGGACGCTCCCTCCTCAGTTTTTTTTCCTCCATGGCTAGGCCTCTTCGCGGAGGCAGTTGACATTTCGTTCAAGACGTTGGGCTCAACTAGGCCACTATGCTTTTTGATGTTTTCCGTCACGTGATTAATCGATCCTCACTTTAAGGTACGCCATCCTAGCTGCGGTTCAAGTGAAAAATCGCCTACGGCGTATACGACGGCGCGGAAGAGTACACACTGCGGTGTAGCCTTGGAATAAGCGAACAAAAAAAAAAAAGAACTGTCCGACAGTGACGAGAACTGACGCTAAAGCAGAAGTGAACTCTGCTTCCGGTTCCTGCAGAACTTCTGCATTTTTCCGCTTTTGCGAAAATGAAAAAATCCGTAGCGCGAATGCGTGGGCCGTGATGACGTGAGTGCATGCGAGCATCAATGGCTAACCACGCATTTCACTTGCGGGAAGCTATATGTCGCCTTGTTGAACGCGTTCAGACACTGGGCCGACCCAAGATAAGAAGGATTCCAAGCGCTACTTCTTTTTGGAAACATTCTTAAAGAAAGACAAAACCGAGCTGAAACCATTTTACTCCGCAAACGCGCGGTGGTCATCCATTTACACAGCTAAATACTGGTCGACCATGGCTTCTGTGGCTTTAATTATTCATATATTCACCTGACTGGGATGTCCGGCCAATACGTCAACGGTACCGAGAAAACAAAAAAATGCAAACGAGTCCTCTGGATCATTTCAGCAGCTTGTATGAGCGCAGTGGATGTTACAGTCCTTGCGTGACATAGAGCGATTTAAAATGAAAGGGAACCTGACCAAAAGAAAACTGCACCAAGTTTGCCAGGCCGGCGTGAATGAAATCCTTTGTACACATGCAACGGTAATGAAGTTGGATTCTCCAGAGGCAGCGTGAAAACAACAGGACAGAAGGAAGGAAACACGAAGCAAGGAAGAAAATAAAACCTGTGTGTGGAGACCTCAAGCAAAACAGCGTGCCGCATTGATTGAGGCCACTGCAAGAAATGTGACAAAACGTCAGAAAAAAAACGCCAGTCCAATCGTGTATGTTTTAAATCCGTGGTTCGTAAATCCACTGTGCCAAAAGACAAGGCAGGTCAGCTGATCTGAAGGTGACAGCACAATCAACACAAAAACAAACAATTACTGCGCCACAAAAATGTTCAGGTACAGAATGACTAATAGAGACAGACTGACATTGACATCCTGCAACGCTGTATTATGTGGACTAAAATTTTAATGCCGCTTAATATTACATAAGCCGCTTAATATTACTTAACATTACATCTTCACAATGCAGCGGGTAGCATGCCCCGAATGGTGCGGATAAAGAAAACGAAATTTACGACTTGGTGACGCTTAATCTCACTCTAAATCTGGCAAGCTGTCCAAGACTGTATGTCCCACAGATGTGCCGGTGCGGTGTGACAAGTTCAACGAGTAGTCACTTCCAACGCTCAACGGTTTGCGGAAAGAATGAAAACTTAAGTGCGTCACCGTGGAACTTGTATTCCCATAAAAGTATAAATAACATTATTGTTAGTGCACCGCCTTTACTCACTTTTTACTTCCATATACGCGTATTCGTGTTCAGAGTGCAGAATAAAGGACGGCTACACTCTCGCTACAGTAAAAAAAATAAAAAAAAACGCGCGCCAGCTCTTCCAGCTCGTCATCTTGCTGAGCTGCTGTTGCATTTTTGTTCAGTGCTGATATTCAAGAATACATGGTTACGGGGCTCGCGTTGCAATCTCTGGCGCGTATACGGTGCCTTCGGCGCATGTTTCAAAGAACTTCGCAAGAGATGCCTGTACACACCTTCACATACTCATGCGCCGGAATTATCGCAGCCCACCTGCACGTTAAACCCCGATAAACCATAAACCTAACTTTCACCTACACAAGTGAAGTTTTGAAACGCCGGTCGACGACGAAAGCTACGTTCTTTGTCACTGGCGCGTCCGGGCGACTTCTGCACGCGACGCGGCACTGTAGTGAGCGGATTCACACAATGGGGACCAAGTCAAAGAATACAGTGAAACAGCGCAACATGGTGGGCGCCCCCTTTCGTGTCTGTCGCCCCGTAACCAATGTGCGTGCTCTGCGCGGTCCTCGTCATATGCAGCGGATTAGACCACTATTTCACAGGACACTGAACTTCGCCCGATCGCCTTGACAGCGAAGCGAGATGGCGCTTGAAACGTATCATTCTCAAAACACGAACGCAGGACATTTCCCTGTTTTCCGTCAGCTATGCGTCGCTAAAGTGTCACTGAAGCCAAGTCGATCTGGGCAAAAATAGATTCAGTGGCTCTTACTGGTTGTGTCGATGTTTCGTCCGGCAGCACAAGAGGCATTTATTTGCCCAGAAGATAGGATTAAAATTTTTCACGCCACTGGATTCAAACTGCTGACGTCCGTACCAGAAAAGACTCCGTGATCGCCGTCTGCAAATAAAACGGCGGTGTTTGCATAGCCTCTGGGATCCGAGAAAAAAAGCTGTCTAGACGCACTGCAGCTTGCTTACGAAAACAGCCGGGGGTGGAGCCACCTGTATTCATTTTTTTCTTCTGCTACCTTTTCCAGCTTACAAATGATCAGCTTTCAGTAAACGTAGCGTCCTTGTCATTAGAACGCCGTAACACATCGACGCAGGCCAGCTTCAATGACCGCACGTCCTCAGTGTCCCTTCGAGGCTCCCTGTCGCAAGAGTTCGTTGCCATCGATGAGATAAGCATCGGCCCGAGCAACACTCCACGCTGTCCGCGCTCAGCGGCTTAATGAACGCAGTGATGCGCGACCGCCAACTGTGTGGCGATAAGCGCATTAACACTCTCCCTCAAGATGCGGCGGCGTCACGGCCAAGCAACGCTGTATACACTTGCAGCCACGGTTGCCGTGTGTATATATACGCTCGTTACACCCCGCACATCCGCTGTCACTAAGCGTGCTTCGCATGAGCGCGTTTAATACGCGTATCATTTTTTTTTTCTTTAATTCATTAAACAGTCTTAAATATCACAACTGCAACTTCTCACACAAGGCAGTTTTCGGCGTACTTAAGTGCGGCGAGTACGACAGGAGTAAATGAGGGTGCACGACTGCAGTCTGATCGAGAACAGCGTTCCGTTACGCCAACGTTTGCTTACGCTGCAGTCAGCCTGCCAAGAAAACCGCACGGAACGCATTTGCCGTTCGCCAGTTAACAAAGATGCGAAACCCCAGGATTCACACATCGCTGCTCGTATAGCGCTCAGGTCACCTTTACGTTAGCAACAATGACGTGGCTCAAAGTATAAGTGTTCAATAAACAATGCTTTTTTTTTTTTTCAGAGGCCCGTTCTAGAGCATTTGAACACACCAAACACAAAGAAAAGCACGAAAAGTTAGTCTACGATACAGATATAAGAACACTGAGTGAAAAATTATATAAAGAACGAACGCTGAGAGAAGTGTGGTGCTCACAAATAAAGGTTGAGTATGTCCCTGTGCGCGACATTGTAACAACACCTATGCGTTGAAAATCAAGACGATCTAAGATGGATGGTAATGGATGGACGGTTCGCTCGAGTGAAAGTTCGTTCTCGAATGAAACGGGCGCGCTTGCGGTTTACTCTGTTGACCCGAAGTAAATATCAAACATCCAAATGGTTTTCGAAAGTGCTTGCTTTCCCAATCGTGAAAACTCCGAGCATGCACAGTGCACATACCGCATTTAATACTGACATTTAATATTGGAATTCAAAACAAAACACTCGTCGCGACTCCAAAACCATATGCCGCCCCACGAAACGCGACTGTTGTATGCCCTTACAAAAAAAGTTTTAGGCAGTCTATAGAGTGTCTATAGACTTCTGTCTATAAAGTCTATAGACAGTCTATAGTAAAATTTTAGAGAACAATCAATAGGCAGT
The DNA here is from genome assembly GCF_055824585.1 of Amblyomma mixtum. NCBI lineage: Eukaryota > Metazoa > Arthropoda > Arachnida > Ixodida > Ixodidae > Amblyomma > Amblyomma mixtum. The sequence goes on along the minus strand of NC_143013.1, from coordinate 265,426,616 downwards.
ACAAAGGCCATAGACAGTCTAGAGACAATCTATAGATTTATGGCCATACACTTTTAGTAGAATTTTGTCAATAGACAGTCTATGGACTATGAACAGACAAAAAGCAACATCTATAGGAAGTCAATAGAGTCAATAAGAAGTCTATAGACTGTCTATAGACCATTTTTATAAGGGTACGGCTGAGGAATATATACTGCTCGGGCTGGCAGCCAGCTGCCGCAGCCTTACCGACATAAAAGCACAAATGGCATACCGTAGATTCGCAAGCGAATGTGCATAGATTAGCGAACCCAGCCCAGTTTCGAAATTCAAGTGTCCGCCCGCAGTTCGGCGGATGAAGACTGCTGCGCGTCTGCCGAAATGACGCGTTCTAATCGGAGGCAGTGCTCGAATGCTGTTCAGAACGTTCGCTGTACTGAAAGTCGCAGTGTGGTGAAATTTGTTCAAAATAAAGACGGCAGAGTTTGCACAACGTCGTTTACGCGAAAACTTCGTTGACAAGACTTCGCGCAAGTGGTGCATTTCGCTGCGTAGCGATATCACGCACATCGCTTCCCGCTACTAGAGAGAATTTCGTAAAAGCAAGTCGAGACGAAATAGCTCGGTGGTACAACGCGTACGACGTACACGCGACAGCACTGCGAAACGTCTCACCGTCAGCAGTCGGCACTGCAGCCTGGAGAATGCTTTCTGAGTATAGGGGAATTAGACATGGGCTCTTTGTTTGTTTGTTTTCTGCATTAAATAAACGAACTCCACCTGGGACAAAGATGTCAAAAGAGGGAATCAATCAGATTCAATACAGGTCACCCAGGTCAACCGTTGCTCTGTTGCGCGCACTTCCCACGAAGAAAGAGTCAGTAAGTTGAAAAAAAATAAGTGCCACGCAGAAGACACCTTGAACACAGTGTATACCGTGTCAAAACTCTTGTCAAACAACACCCAAAACGGTTCACTATCGAAACCTCACGTTCAACCTATACAGAGCGACGCAGATTTTAGGCCACGGCAAAACGAGAGCACAGACACGTGGTAATTCGACGCGCGCACGCGCAAGGCATGACCTTTGCTTTATCCACTGGACGCGTTTTCGATTCGACGTATAGGTAGAGGCCTCAACCGCTTCACACCGTCTTGCAACGACTTCGAATGCACTGCATCTATCTCGCAGCTTCGCGTTTGCAATCTTTACACAGCGAGAACAAATAGCAGCGTCTTCACGAAGCATCCCCAAATATGCACTGGACGCGAGGAGTACACTTCGGTCAGCGCATTTTCCGAAATGCTAGACACGTTTGCAACAGCAAGAACTCAGCAGTTCTTTCTGGTTACTGACAGACAGCCAGATTTAGGGCTCGCGCTGCATTGGTAGCAATGGAAGCCGCGAACAAAACTTTGGAGTCGAATTACGACAACTGCTCGAAAGCAAGTCCGTTCTCGAATGCCTGCCTTTCCCGGTTCACTGCATTCAAAATTTCGGACAGCTGACACTTAGAACAAATAAATAAATAAATAACAAAAAAATAAAAGGACTAGGAAGAAACTGTGTACCAAACCGAAGCTTATTTCCCCGCAGACTTTATCGCGGCTTTTCCCAAACCCCTTGTTCGCCGCCTCCGCACAACTTCTTGGACACACACTCAAACAGCAACAGCCCACAGCCGACGGTCAGCCTGCCTCTCTAATTGCCGCTGACGCCTTCGCCGCTTCCAGAAATTATTCTTTCGTTGCTCTTCCTACGCGTCCGTCATACACGCGGCTCTTCGCTGTCTGACGCTTCAAATCCAATTCCTCTTTTTTTTCTTTAGGCTAACCAATGCCTGATGGGATCGAAGTTTCCAAGCAAGCAAGCAAGCTGCTCCGCATTCGCAGTGACAGGACGAAGACCGGAGCGCGTCGATGACAGGCGTGACCGCGAGAACGCCGGCGACTGGCCCGGGTCGGGCCGACCACGACCTCTCCAAGACGTCGGCGGGTTCAAAGGCACGCCGTCGCTAGCGGCAGGCAGGTTCGGCCGATGGCGACTGGTAGCACGGTGGGCTTGGTGATGAATGCGGCCGTCACGGACAGGACCGCGGTGGTTTTGAGAGTGCGGGGCTCCTAGGCGAGTTTACAGTGCAGTCTAATACAGTGTATGTGTGCCGGTGGGGTGGCCGCTGGCTGCGTCCTCGTGGCGTTCGAAGTGCTGCCAGAAGCCGAGCCGAGTCTTTCACGAATGCGAGGAGGTGGAGCGAAAAGACGGCTCAGAAGAAAGCTGCAGCATCGGCAGTGTCTGCTCCAGTTCGGAGGACTTCCCACGCGATTCCGCGTCCCTGCTGCCAACAGCGGAACGGAGTCCCAATGGGCACTAAAGCTCCCTTGGATGTCCTGGGGACGTGTGGGACGTCCTACGGACGTTCAATGAACGTCCAGTGGAGTTTCAGCGCCCGTTGGGAGTGATTCACAAGACAAGAACAGAGAATCAAAGCACACAGCTGACTTTTCAACCAACGTTTGTTGAAGAGCGTTTCCTTCGGGTATAGTTGGCCGCTAGTCAGCAATGCTCTGCGTGGCTTCTTTTCTGTCTTGCCGATAGTGCCACCGCTGTCCTGTTGGAAACGTGAATCACTACCGACCCGAAGAGTGCCGATATACGCATGAGACGCTCCGCGACTGGCAGCTCTAACGGGAGCAAAACTTTCAACCTTATTACAACTACGCAGCCACAAATTCAGCCCGCTCGGTACACCACAAAAAACCTCGCGGTCGGGGAAATACTCGGGCGGATAAGGGATCGCACCCGGAGCCATAGGGTGAATAGAACAGTGGCTCTACCTACTCGACTATAAGCCAGGCCGGCTAGAAGGCAGCTATTCCCAAGTGAGAATCGACAACTGTAAACGCATCGGTACAGTGAATGATCCAAGTCGAGTTTTGCGGGGACTCAGAAGCCCGTGAAATTAGACGTCCGGGGTAAAAAGTGTCTCGCTACTCCACTGCAACCGTCTCTTCACCTTTTTGCCCACTACTTTACTTTATATCAGTGGGGGCACAGTCACAACTACTGCACTTGTATTAATGCACGATGCACAATCCTGCGCTAGTTAGTCGTGAAGAACTTAATCAACGAGTCATTTTTCAGATCCGCAAGTGAAGCGCATCAAGTAAAAACCTCAATATTGAAGGCAATGGTTCATATTTATGATATGTAGCAAAATCTTTCTTTTAAAGTGTTTCCATCGATCGCATCGAACAGTTAAGACTGCCATAAAAAAAAAAAACAATGGGAAATGACGATAGCAGAAACGTTGATAAAAAAAAAATGCAAGACTGTCGCCGGGAGATCTGCGGATATATTGGATGTTAAACTGATATCTTACATTACCTGAAAAAAATTGCGTTCATAAACTGTTTCCCGCTCAAAAATAACTTTGCCTAAAATTGTTGGGTATGCTTCTCTTTATTCTGCGCAAAAATAATTTTAATGACATAACCGCTAGAAGCAAAGAACCACTTCCGATGGTGGGTTATCTAAACATTCAAATATCTTGTTCAGGTATGTTTTTACAAACATTTAGTCACCTCCTCAACACGCTCCAAATATGGTTCGAATGCATGACTTTAGGCCAAATTTGTATACAATAATACAGAGCACCTCGTAAATGCGCGACGTGAAAGCAACGTTACAATAGCAACGTAAAGCATGGAGGGGCCGATTTCGTGAAAGCCATAACATGCACACATACAGCAGCTGTCGAGCGACTCAACAAAGAGGAATTCAAATATATATAATAGAGAGAGAAGGTGCATGTAACACATCTCCCGAGCCATGCACTCGTAGTTAGCACTCCGGAAAGGACGAATATTTTCGCAAGCATGTAGTACGTTGTCAGTATGGGAAATACCTCTTAGAAACAGATTCCACTCGCTCGCTGAAGAAACCGAGGTGAGCAATTGTCCGCGCCTGCGCAGACAAGCCAGCAAATTCGCCACAGACTTAACCGCTCCAACAGCTATATAGACTTTTTTTTTTCGGCCTCATAATGCAGCCACATGCGTGGGAGAGCGCAGGTTTGAAAGGTGCGGTTAGTTTACCGACTAACGCCCCTTTGTTTGTAATTACGTTCATTCCAGGAGATGTATTAAGAAAGCTAGAAGACATCATATATATTTTATGCGAGAATTTAACCGTAACAGCAATTTCCGTTTCCTTTCAGAGATTCTTGCTCGTACGATTTCGCTATAATACCGCAGCCAGAAGTGAACTTTATAAATGCAAGGGCATCATACGATGACGCCCTCGAAGAAACAGCGCGCATGCGCACTCGGTGCGGCGGGTCAGGTCTGCCGCTTGCTGTCAGGTCGCGCCCTGCTCGTCGTCGTGCAATCTTTGCGTGTCTTTTGGCTTCACAATGAGGGTGGAGGTATTTGGTGACGGCAAGCACTTGCGACGCCGCTGCATGCCCGGCGTTCGCGGAGACAGGTGCGATGTAAGTGCGAAAGGTTTGCGGCCTCTAGAATGCGCAAAGGCGGACCGTGTATCAGCCGGACCATTGCTGCACGAAAAATACCCTTACTTCCCAAGTCTTTATATAGCTGTTCTTGTTGTACACACTGTGTATTGCATGTTCCTTGTTGCGTTCAGTGCACTCCGTAGGAGCAACAATATGGGTGTTGTAGACTGAACAGCACCGCAGTTTTGAAATTCCGTTCGGAAGGCACCGAGTATTTTACGAAACCTGAAGGGAAGACAGCACGAAGTTCAGGTCTTGCGGAGGCGGCAACCATGCAAGATGCCACGTGCGACCCAGTTTCCGGACGCAGCAAGCGGCGAGGTTCGAATGCCACCTGAATTGAACTGATTTCAAAATCATTCCTTATACCCTTATACTGTGGACTGCCGTTTAATTCGGACTCGCTTAATTGAAATTTCCGGTGTATTCGAACAGCGACTTGATGCCGTCAACGGTCACGTGCATTACGGAGAGCTCCACCGCGTTGCCTTAAGAAAACTGCGCATATTTTGATCAATATTTTCGGTTCCCTTCGCGTCCGAATGATAGAAATTAGTCTCTCATGGGACAGGGACACTTTGTTGACACCGCACGACAACGAGCATCATTCAAACATGCCCGTAATAACTTGAAGTCCATGGTTTCGAGACCACGCTATAGGCCGACGGCGGGTCGCAGCATGGTCATCCTTGCGGTCAGTAAAGTTGCCAGCAATGTTTGCAGAAAAGAACAACAGTTTTGAGAAGGTACTCCGACCAATGCGCACGCCGCATCGACGAAGCACTCAGCGCACGCAAAACTGAATAATTACATTGTGAACGCGCCATCGATCGCTTCGCTGGGTAAGGAAATTGTATCTCGAAAAATTCCCCGAGTGTCGCAACTTGACCTTTCCACTTGTTTTGTTCACGTCGCCTTTGTTTATTTGTTTCTTCCTCCGCGTATACACTGCACCGTTCTCAGAATACAGAAGACAGCTGTAAGCACCATGGCTGCCGACATCACCCGTGTAGTCATTTTCCCTCCGTCCTGTTCGAGGTCAGTTGTCTTGTATAGTGATCTCCAAATGTACTACAGTTTGGCGACAAATGTTGTTCGGTAGCCAGACGCCATTTTGTTTCTCATGGACTGCGCGTAAAACTCTAGTATGGGCAGGAACCTGGCAAATTTCTACCTGCAATAACAGTCAGTACTTGGAACTTGTACTGGACGATCTCTTGGTTCGTACAACCACAAACGAGGCATTTTGAAACAATAGCGGGGCGCCGACAAATTGAGCCCTAAAAGGTCCAAACGCCCGAGCTTTCAGAACGTGGCCTACATTTCTAAAACAATACATAGCAGGAGCCAACGTAATTTTTTGTTCGACACTGAACTAACGATACAAGTGACATACGCACAGTTGACTCTGACTGTATAAAAGCTATTGTCGAACACTGAGTCTCCACGTGATGCACGTGCAACTCCAAGACCTCTGAACCTTCTTCAATTGTTGCCCGTACGTTCAAACATCGCTTCGTACTGCAGACGCTAAGCGGGTATTCGTGCCACCGACCTTGCATTAAACGTAATTCCCGCAGTCAACTGCATACTACAGTCAACTACAGTCATACTACAGTCAACAACTGTCCTCTCAGTGCTGCCATCATCACTCGTGAATGTTGTCGCGTAAATGTTGCAAATGGGTCCGAGAAGACCAACACTCCGGCAAACAGAGTGAATATTAAATGTTTAGCCTCAAAAGGTGCGAAACGCTCGCACTGACGATACTAATCCTATCACCAAAGCTGCCGCGGAAACGTGAGAGAGACGAAAAATAACTGCTTTTAAACTCCTACACAAGCGCACAGAGCGTCCGACAAGCGCATGGTGAGGCGTCCCACGCGATGACAGCGCAGACTGCATGAGGCGCGAGGTGTTCATGTTCATCCGATCACGACGAAGAACCACGTACAGTTACCACGTGATCACGGGTAACCGCGCGCCTCACCGAAGACGAGAAGTGTAACGCGAGACACTCGCGGCGGGCGGAGACGCGGAATGTGAGCGGACGTGCGCGTTGGCAACGAGAACGCGGAAGATACAACTCTTTGTGTAAACAATTCTGGAAGAAAAGAGGCGGTAATGCTGATATTCTCGACAACAAATTGGTTACAATTATATGCTGCGCACGGGCGCGCGCCATGTTCATCAACGGCATCCTGGAATCGCCTTCGCACATAACACCGCAGTTTCAGTCAGCCAAGGTCAAAATCAAGAGCTTTTACAAGAAAATAACTTCAGATGGATGGATGGATGATAATGGCTTTACCCTTTGTACCGGGCGGTAGCTTTCGCCACCTAGCCTATACTTCCCCCATTGTTAATTTATTTTCCCTTTCTTTCCCTTTCGCTCTTACAATGTCTAATCTGTCTATCCTTTTCCCCTCGAAATTCACCCCTCCCCATAGATGGCCATAACATCTCTTTATGATGTCTACCGTACACTTTTGCACCTATTAAAATCATTAAAATCTTCAATGTTTCCCCTTTTTTTTAGCAATCTGCGCAACAGCACTTCTACCCCCCCCCCCCCCCCAACACACACACACACACACCTTTCCGCATAATGCTTTGAGTCGCTTCAGGCTTTTCTTAATGAATCTGTATAGAACTGGAGGCTCCGGATCAGTCTCGGAATACCAGCGTCTTTGCATTTTCGTCCTCCTCGAAATGCGGCTAGTAAAACTATTACTACTATCGGACACATGACATCGAGCTCAGCAAGCAAAAGTATGAGCCACCGAGTCACGACGGCAGTTTTGTCCAGTCCGTGGGCGATGCGCATGTCTGCGCGCATGAAGTCGAAAGCTTCCGTTTAGAATCCAACTTAGATCAGAAAGTGAGACAGTTCGGCGCCAAATATTATACTCAATACAACACACGCGCAAAGAGCCACATGTATAATCAATACAATCTATAATATAATCCATTTTCTGACTTCTGCGCAAGGCAGGTTTGCGACGGCGAGGTTCAACCACTAAATCTCCTCAACGCCCTAATCGCCGAAACCGCAAGAATACATTACATAGCTTTCCCACTGACACTAAAAAGCATCAAACTCCCTCATGGCGATACCACTGAAAGGCGCGGACTGCACCTAAATGACCGTCGAGACAACCGATTCTCCAGGCGCAAAGGAAATCTTGCTTTGATAGGAAGCACACATCAATGACCCTCTCAAAAGCTGCGGTTACGCACACAGAAAGATGAAGTCAGTCGCACTGACCGTCGTGTTCTCTACATAAACTGAGAACAGCACCTCAAAAACACCTTATCGCAGGTGTAGTACTTCAGTAGGTGCCACGCAAGCAGGAGCGATTCCATTCACGGCGCTCAGGCAGACTGTCAAGTCCGCCAAAAATCGCGCCAACACGCAACCCGTGCGTTACGGAACACGCACAATGTTCAACAAATACAGATGCAGAGTAAAAAAAAAAAGTACCTTTATTCGCAAACAGCTTATTGGGGAGGAATACAAAACGCTGTGCGCCATGCATCACGCTTGTAATAAAGGTGGCATTCCTAATGGCTTTCTTTTTATGAGCACACGCTGGATACACAGCACTGCACGTGTTGAAGCCGAAGCACGGGCTGTCCTTCCGCACAATTGCACAAATGAACCACAACATATGGAGGCGGTGGCCTGTCAGTCCAAGTAACGCAATTTATTTCTTGACGCGCACCGTACAACTACTAACCGACCGGCGAAAAAGCTAGAGGTAAAGATGCATCACGTTGGAAGATACAGAAGTTTGCATAAGGTCAATTATTACTACACGGGAAAAGGGGAAAACCGAGAAAGCTAACCTTACTGAAGTAGTAGAGGGGAGAAAAACCGCCAACATGACGAGCACAAACAACGAAATCAATAAGACGGAACTTAATTTGAGACTAACACAACATTCTTACGCTATGCTAAAAATGGAAGATGAAGTTCAACACAAGCGGTGCACAAAACTGAACAGAATTCGTCGACGCCCTCAAAAAGAGACACAAAAAGGGGTACGTCATAAATTGGGAGGTTCGATCTCGGGACGAACTCCTGGCAGCTTCACGACACAAACCGAACGTCCTCGACACATGCACCGGGCACAAAAATTCGAAAACAAAAAATACAACCTGCTTGAACGCGGCCACACAAACAGCGAAGAACTGTGCATCCTTCGCAAAACGAGCTCGGGATGAGATATCCACCTAGCTGAAGCCAAACCCCGACCACGGCAAGCAATCGATCGCCGAATGCGCCGCACGCCCTCGTGGAAATCCTGCCGGCGGCAATGCAGCACTAGGCGACACGCACACACGTCCGTTCCAAATAACGCGGCATGGCGGACAGCAGCGTCGGCAGCAGGCGCAATCCATCTCTGAAACCGACTCGAACTGCAGCTGGGTACCACCGCTTCGACGGCGTACGCACGAAGAGGCAGGACACAGCGCTTCCCGGCTTCCACAACCAGACGGATGCGAGACTTGACAAGACTGGCTGTTTTCGTCCCGTCATGCAGCGCGCGCCGGCGACAGAGGAGGAGAGAGAAAGTAAGGGCGGACCGGGCGCCGCCGGCGGTTGCGCCCAGCTAGGCCTCGCTCTAATCTCGCGCCCTCCCCGCTCGCGTCCCCCCCACCCCCCCTCCGGTGAGCCTCCTGGGAACTGAGCACATCGGCACTGGACAGGCCTCCGCCGATACCCAGCAGGAGGAAAACTACTGACACTCGTTGGCAGCAGCGCAGGGGGGTGCGGCCGCGAGAAGAATCAAAAGAAAAAGATAAAGCAACGACGGTGGGTGGAACACATCCGGAGCGGGGATTTGCGAAGACTGCCGGCTGCTGTCAGCTTGTCGTCCCCCACCCTGTCCGCTCCCCTCTTTTCAGGCCCCGGCTCCCGGAAGGACGCATGCAGATAGCCCCCCCCCCCTGCAACAAACAGGCAAGGAGGAGAAGGAGACGCAGGAGGACAGCTGAGAAACAAGGGGGGGATGGGGGGGGGGGGGGGGGGGTGATGAGACGCGCGATGGTCGTGACGGCTAAACTCCGGAGGGAGTAGATACGACCAGGCCCGGCGGCGTAGGGCCGTTTGGAAAGAAAGCAGGGCGCGAAGAAAGTTCTCCTATGGCTACACGGTGCAGTGGCTGCATGCCTTATTTTGACCGTACCGCAAAACTACAAGTAGCGCGAGGGTTCGTCGATAAAGTTCAGCCGCGACTCGCCGGCAGCCACGCGGGAAAACGGCAACGCTGCGCAGTCGACAGCCAGGGCAGCAACAGCGGCAGCCATTCTAGCAGACGACAGCCGAAAGGGGCGTCTGCGTCGCCATGGCAACCGGGGCAAGTTCGGCAGCGCGCCCTCTCGGTCATTTTGGTTGGCTCGCCCCACTGGACACTTTTTTTTTTTTTTTTTTGCTATGGCAGTATTTTTCTTCCTACAACAGAGGTTATTTAACAGCGGGGATTCTCCCCTTTTCTGTGTAGGTTTTATGCAACGAACGACGCCTCCTCGCACTCTCCGCCGCGGTCGATGCGAGCGGTCGCCCGCTGCGACTATTTTCATCGCTCCGCCGACGATGTCGCTGTTGTGTTTGCTTCGCTGACGTTCTCTCCCGCTCCCCTTACCCTTCAGTATGGAAATTATGATTGGGGCCGCGGGTCGCTTCGTTCTTTCGATGTCGCGTAATTATTATGCGCGACGACGGGCAGCGAGCCGCGACTGCGGGGCCCCCACGAGCAAGAACACAACAGAAAAGTTTGAAGGAAACTCCAGCCTTCAACAACCTGCGGAAGCTAGCGCATGCCGGTTTACCACGGACGCAACAGTAGGATAAAATTTTGCCTACCACAACGACGGTGCACAGCCTACACGCAGGTCGTGACCTACGCACGCCGTACGAATATTACAGAGTCGAAATTAAGCTCCACGAATTGAGCTCAGTGGTGCACAGAAGAAGCAGGGAGACATCGGCACCGCAGTAAGAGCGCTAGAAAAGCGCTGGCGCGAATTCAGGCTGCAATAACACGGCACGACGAAAACTACTCACCGAAACGGTGGTGCGAGATCCTAGAGTCGCCGTTAGATCCAAGGGGTCGAGCCGTCGTGGATGTGTCGTGCCAGTTATCCAAAGAGAGTGCGTCGTAGCAGGTTATCACACACCGTGTTCGCGCACTTCACTGGTGCAATAGAGCGCCGAGGCGGTTTTCGCGACACGCACGGCACGGGATGTCGACGATCCACGCTCAGCAACGTCGGCGGCCCTCGACGCACCCCCAGAAAAACGCAAGAACCTCTTTCCTTCTTCAGCGCCCGGCTGGCCAACTTTCTGCGACAAAAAATCTGCGTTTCCATTGGTCGCTCAAGCACGTGACGTCACGCACAGCTTGTGGGATCCCAAGATAATTGGTCCCGCCTTCCACAGCAGCTCGGGAACACGGCCTGGGCGGCCCAAATTCAAGCCAATGAAGGCAGCGGCTATGCGCTCGCTCTGGCTCTCTCCCATTGGCTCGGGTAGCGCCTGGCGCCGCGCATGCGTGGTCAGGAGGAGGCCGTCTCTGGTCGAGTCCATTGCGAGGCGCCGCGGGGGTGGCGGGGTAGAGAGGCCGCGTCGTCTGCTTGTGTTTGCTTCGAAAGCTGCTGTGGCGTGGCCTTTGGAAAACTGCCTCGCCGGAGCTGTCGCGCTCTCAGGGGCGGCCATTTGCCACGCCATTACTTCTGCGCTCGTTCTTTGTGCTTTCGCTCTTTTCGGCTGCTCGCCCTTACCGCAAGGCGTGCGCGTGAGGACTGAAGTAGCGCCGCTGGCACATAATGAGCGCCCCCGGGTCAGGCCGCTCTTGGCACGAATGTGACGTCGGCGTGCTCGGCGCGGGCTACGTGCGCGCCTGCCCAGACGCCACGACGCCCGTAGGCCTAGCCCTCTTTACCTCGTCTCCGCAGTAGTTCTGCACGTGCGCGCGCACTCTGCGAGTCGACTCAGCGCTGGGTTTATTTTTGCGGCCGTCTGTGCCATATCGGCTTACCGTTTATTTTGAGGCCTCCGCTTGGGGGGCCTTGTGGGAGGCCGCGCAGCGAGTTCCACGGAAGCTTTTGAGAACGAGGAAAGAAGCTCGAAATCGCGCACTAGTTGGCACTGCATTCGTTCAGGAGACGTTCATTCAGTAGAGCTGCAGTGGAAAGTTGCCAGGGTCACTAAGCTGAATGAACGACTCAGAACATGGCGAAGAGGAGTTAGGTTGCCTATTGACGTGGAACGTGAGATGCAAGAACGGAATCGGGCTTTCGTGTGCGCAGCTGCCGTGCCGAGGTGCCGAGGTCTTGCTTCGCTCAGGACTGAAGGCCTCGTCTTCGACACGAATGCTCCCTGCTACAGCAGTTCTTTTTTTTTTTTTAATTTCCCGAGCACGGCGTAGAAAGTTCAACTGGCTTAGCAATGAGTTACGACATCGTGAAGGCGTCCTTTATTTAATGGCACACACGCTTTTTTTCTCTCTCTCTTGATGCGAATGTCGAAGCAGAACCTTTTATAAAACTGCTAATGGGTATACTTGAAAGAAGCCCCGCCCAAGATGCAGCCAAGTAGAGGGCCTACTCAAAACGATAGAAAAAGAAAAAACATTTGTGAACAAGGCAGCTTTTTTCAGTTTGTTAACACAGGCCGTATACGGCCTGTGTTAACAATAACGGCCTGTGTTAACGGCCTGCGTGCTTATAAGCACACTTGAAATGTCATCCAATGGAAGTAGGCAGTTACCTCCGAATTTCGTCTGCTCGACTGTACTCTCTGACAAGACAGCACGCCGTCAAACGACAGATGACTAAAGCTAGCTATCGCACGCAATGCGCAGTTCGTATCCCTGCAGCTTTGGGAAGATCCTTTCCCGTCCACCACAGTACGTCTAGCCAGACAAAACCCAAGAACACAGCAGCGAATACCCACCAAAGGAGGCCCTCCAGCCAGTGTCGTCGACCGATTCACAACGTTGCGATTAAACACCTGACATGACATCGCAAGTGCCTCCGTGAAATTGAATTAGCAGTGACGTCGTGACGATCGGTCGATGTCATTGGCTGGAGAGCCTTGGAGGGGGGGTATCTTTTGCTACTCCAGCTCTCCTACCCGCGGAGCTTCGGATAACCATGGATGGATGGATAGGAGCGCCCCCTTTGAAACGGGGTGGTGGCAATTGCCACCATGGTCAGCTTTTTTTTTCTTTATTATTTTTTTTACTGTGTTGGCAATTCTCATTAAGATTCGCCATCATCTTTACCTACGGTTTCCTACAATTCTAACCTTATGCCACATCTCTGCTTTTCAGCCACCAATCCTCCAATCGCTTTTGGCTAACTTCCACTGCTGATTTATTTACATGATTCGAAAAGACCGCTACAAGAGCGCCACCACACGGATAACCAACAAACTAACGCGGTCTGGACAGTTCTGAGAAGTGGTGGGGATGGGAGGCAGTGGATTATTTCCTTCTTAAAGGAGCACGAAAAAACTGCTATATAACTGTTGATAAGTCGGTTTAATTGACTACAATGCTTAAGAGCCTGCCTCAAGAGCTGGCATGACTACAAACGACGTAACGGTGTTACTTTCATGCCTCACGTGACCTTAACACTTCTATCTCAGCCAGCGGCCGCAGGTGAATACCACGTGGTGGATCCCTGAATTATAATGTTTTATGCACCGTTATAAAGGAAACAACATCCGACCAAAATGAGACGCCTCTAGTCATGTAATAACACTTCTATCACATCACAGTTAGCGGCCGTAGGTGAATACCACGTGGGGGATCGATGCATTATAACGTCTTATGCATCATTACGAAGAAGCCAACATCCAAATCAGGTTTGGTTTAGTTTGGTTTATGGGATTTAACGTCCCAAAGCGACTAAGGCTATGAGAGACGCCGTAGTGGAGGGCTCCGGAAATTTCCACCACCTGGGGTTCTTTAACGTGCACTGACATCGCACAGTACACGGGCCTCCAGAATTTCTCCTCCAAAGAAATTCTAGCCACCGTGGCCGGGATCGAACCCGCGTCTTTCGGGTCAGCAGCCGAGCACCATAACCGCTGAGCCACCGCGGCGGCCAAAACATCCAAATCAAAAAGCTGACATGAGATGCCTATAGAACTGTGAAATCAAATTCTTTGAAATAAATTAAGTTTGCCGACCACTAACAAATTAAGCGATGTTGTCATGAACAATAAGAAATGATTAGGTACCAGGAAATAAAAGGCGCTGTAATGTAACTATCGCTTCCAGTTTACACCTCAACTGCTCCGTGGTGAAGGGAGGAAGGTGGGAGTGAAGGACAGAAAAAGATGCCGCAGTGGAGGGCTCCGGATAATTTCGATCGCCTGGTGATCTTTAACGTTCGCTGGCATGGCACACCACAAGGACCCCTTTTGCGTCTTGCCTCCATCGAAACGCGGTGCGGCTGGGTTCGAACACTGAGTGAAACCAAGCTCTCCAGGAAGGAGGGTGACTGTAAATGAAATAAGGAGAGGTAATGGCAGCGTTACATGAGTAAATAATGTGCTGATGTAGCTGCCCTGATCTTCGAACAGGTGGGTCAGATAGTTGTGCCACTCCATCCGTAGTTGCAGATCCTTAGGGGGGTAAGAGAGAGTTAGTCTGAACTTTTCGAAGGACATGTGCTTGTACCCTGTTGAGTGATGGGTTGGGTCGAAGTAAGATGTAAGGGTTGTTTTCCCTGATCTTTGAGCAGTGTCAAGCTATTTGCCGTAGTGTCATCCGCTGCAGTTGAATTCAGCCAGAGGATCGAGGGCGCCCGCGTGGTAATTTTGGAGGCGCCTGGGAAAAAAAAATACGAAGGGTACCTAAGACTATTCAGGTGCTTTGAATGCCAAAGCATTGTTTTAAAGTTTTATAGAACCTCAGGTGGTCGAAATTTCTGGAGCCCTTCACTACAGTGTCCCTCACAGCCCGAGTTGCTTTGAGACGTTAAACCCGCATAAACCATAAACATATATTTTATTTAAAAAATTCTTTCCTAATGACACACCTACTGATTAGCATACACATATAACAGGTGGCATCTCTGTTGACCAAAAAGCAACATTCTCTTGTGGCCTAGGAGAAACACGAAAGCGCCGTCCCTTTCGGTACCTTCCTCGATGTTCTCCTCAACAAAGGTTCAATCGGCCTCTTGCCGAGATACTGCTCAAGTCCAAGGTATCCTTAGGCTGTTTTCAAGTCCACTAACAAACTAGGGTTCTGAAGCAAACCCGTTGTTGATCACGTGTGTGCAGTTATTTTTTCGATTTTGGCTAAAACATTGGCGCAGTCACTAACTGAAAGCGTGGTATTCAAATCTCCCGCGCGAGTGCAGGGGAGAACAGCGGAGAGGGAAACTTCGTCCATGTCGTCCCACGTGACGTCGCGTTGAGGAGCCGGGGATACCTCGAGCCACCCGAGCGAGCTTTCATCGAGCGTTTTTTCTCGTGTTGCATGCATTGTGGACATGCAAAACATGTCAGCTGAGTTTTTAGCACCAAGTATACAACACGAGATACTGTTCTGCTTTCGGGTGCACGAACAACTATGGCCGCAACTGTGTTGCCTTCCATGCATGTTTGCCACCGGATCGAAAACTCGCAGCGCAGAGTATCGCTACTGTGAAGAGGGAGAATTTCAAGCCTACTAAAGCAAGTGCAGACTGCTCTTTCGCCAGAGCGGCTGCATGCAGAGCTTGTCCCTAATACGAGCTCTTTCTGTCAAAAAGTGGCTGTGGCTCAACTAAGCTGAGCCAGGTTACTCTGTCAGCAAGCGCTGAAATTATATTAGCGAGAGCAAATCACGTGATGCATCACGTGTCATAAGTGCAAGAGCGAGCGCCCAGAGCGGCGGTCCGCGCAGCGGCGGACGTGACTGGCAAGCGCAAGAGCGAATCACGTGACACATCACATGCCACAACTGGCGAGGAGGAGCGGCCGAGCTGCATCCAGCGCAGCGGCGGACGTGACTGCCAAGCGCGCAGCTGTGGCGTCGGCGAGTCACATGACATGACGTCATAGCCACACGTGGCGCGCCTCCCGTTAGAGGTCAAATCTAAGAGTGAGTTGACCTTCGGGCTCAGTATGGGACCTGTCTGACAAACGGTTAGTTCGTTGTTGACTCCGTTTCCCTGCATACCGACCTCGCCGGACGTCCGCATACCATGCTGACAGGGCTTCACGGATGCCTTGCGGTCTGTTGAGGATCTTTTCACTCTAAAAGGCACGGCTGAACCACGACACGGTTCCTTCGATTTTCTCGCGCATGAGAAACGTGTCGCCATTGCCAAGAAGCGCCTCTGCTAAAAAAGAGAACGCGAGGTAAAGGCTTCTTTCGTGCGACAATTCAAGTCTCTTTGTGTGTGGAGCTTTGCGTGAAGTACTGACAGCTGTCAGTTCGTAGTGACCACGCGAAGGGACGGACAGTCAGATTCAGCGTGTGGCCGCATTTGCATGTCTAGGTTTTTCGCGGAAGGGAACACACTACAGGCCTCCACTGGCCTGTAGTGTAGGTTAGGAACTCACTACAGGGGCGATTAATACTTCCCGGAGTCTGTTGAACGTAGTATGGCTGAAGCAGCAGCCTTGTGCACGCATTTGGCTTGGTCTCCAGAACAAAAGTCCCGTCAGTCTTTGCTATAATCACATGCCGCGCAGTGCTCGACCACTGCGCTTCGCTCACTTTGACATCAGCTTTGTGCAGCTTCATTATTTCTGTGAAATACCTCGTTTCTCCAACGTATACAATGCCCGGCACTCAGAGCAGGGCATTTTGCATGCACACAACGCCTTCTGCCTTTGCTTTAGGATGACGGCCTTGGGCGAAGGAAGAGCCGTCGGATGGTGGTTTGACCACAAACTTTGTTTGAGGGGCTTTAGTTCGCATCCCTTCTTTTCCGTGATTACGAGACGAGGTGTTGTTCACGCCTTTTACTCAGAATGCATACCAGTCTTTCCCGCTGTCGTATGCTTGGGCAAGGCGTAGAATTGTCTTGGTCGCGTCTTTTTTTCGCTTCAAATGATACGTGGAATGAGTGGGCTATAGGATATATTTTTCTTCGAAGGTGATGAAAAAATAGTCCTTATATTCGCTTTTACAACACCGCGGAAAGCTGCTCTCTGTACTTAGTGCAGCGCCTTACCCATGCCGGCAGTTTATACGGTCATAGCCTCCTATATTCTGCCCCGCTCTCAAAGTGCCGTCACGACCTACAAAGCATGAAAAACTGTAGGACGCCTCTGCTAGCCCGATTTTCACAAAAGGTGCTTCAGTGTCCCTCTCTTTAAGATTTCTTTCCCCCCTCGCATCGTTTGCTTTCACGTCTCGGGACTTTCGAGCCCGAAGTTTGCGTGAAATTTTTGAGTATTGCTCCAAACGCGGTGCATACACCTTGCTTGGCCTTGCGCCAGGCATAACTCGACCACGCAACGCCTTGGCCTAGCCCTGGCCTAACCTTCCCACTCGTGCACCGCCATGAGCTCTCTCGAAGCCGAGCCTGCCTGCAGCACCACGGCCTTCCAAGTCCAAAGGGAAGACAACACGCCCGAAGAGTTTGCTACTGATCCGAGATAGACCAGGGCATTTACGGCCCACAAGCTAGCGCAACCAGCTTCGTTCCCGTCCAAGCAAGCCGTCCCTGCCGCGTGCTCGCTACCCAAGTCTTCTCCATCGGCCAGCTTCGCCACACCGGTCCAGCCCCAAAAAGGCAAGTCGTTTTCTTCCGATCTGCCTAAACTCAAAGCGCTAGGCTCCGCAACCGAAATTATCCAGCCTAGACCTGAAAGTTATATTCCGACCCAACGGAGGCCTAGATCTTCGTAAGCGCAACGTGGTCTTCTTGTTCTCCTTTTTGTGCACCATAGAGTAATGATAATCGTATTGTAGTCCCCGTCTTCCAACCGGGTAAGCTCACCGTTGACTCCGTTTTCCTGCATGCCGACCTCTCTGGGCGCCCGTATACAGCAGTACCGTACCGCATGCTCAGGACTTGAGGGATGCCTTCCGAATTGTTGGGGATCTAAAGGAAATTAGTTGTATCGCACTATTCCTGATGCCTCATCTCTGAATGGTGTCCTGCAAATCGGCACAGTCTAACGAAAGGTTCGCCTCATGTGGTGACTTGTTCGTCAAGAACCGTCGCTGCGTTGTCGTAGGCCCAGAACCAAGAGAGGTTAAGATCAAACTCCTATGGCTTTCTCAAACGCCTGGAAGGTGCTTTTATACGCGATACACGTCAGGTGTACGAGAAAGTCGATCACGTCGATTTCTGGAGAAAATTGGAAAGTTGCCGTCATGGAGCAAATGAGGACACTTACCTTGTCTCTTGCTGAAGGGGTAAGCGTTGCGGACGTTCCACATCAGCTGACCGTGTGTGGCGAGCACAGACTTGTCCTTATCCCTGAACGCCCACTCCTCTGTCTTGGCAGCAATCGCATTGGGCACATTCGTCGGCATTGTCGAACGCCGTGGTGTGAGGGTTGCCGGCGCTTCGAGCTGAGGAATATGTGTGCTGACATATGCGGACAAGCTGCAGCATCACGTCCGGCCACCTCACAATGCATTACAAGAACACATCACGCCACGGAAGTACACGACGTGACCGGAGGTCTTCCTGCCGCCGTCTTGGCCGAGACTGTTGTTGAAAAAAAGAAAGGCTCCCATTGCGTCCGAGGGAAAGGGGGACGATGATGCCGCGCAGGCCTTGGATGAGAGGCTGTGTCCAGCTGCCGGTGGCGAACAAGTCACCGTGCCTGAAGACCATGTGTGTGCCGCTGCGGACACTCCAGGGGTCATTCCTGAGTAGCAGCTCCTGGACAAGTCACCTGTTCCAGTGGCTGATGGACTTGCTGCTGCTCACAAGCCTCTTCAGAAGCGCGAGCCTCTGAATCGAGTGAGGAGGATGACCAAGCAGGCAGCAAGCACCCCCGCCGGGCGTCGAAGCATAAGTCATCATGCGAGCCGGGGTGAGGGCCGGTTCATATGCTGTGATTTTCTATTTGATTGATAAGTGTTTATGCATTCATTAATGTTATGGCTTCAATAATGTAGCCCAGCGTATCAGTTTGTTTGAAGGTATGGCTAGCTCGCTGCACTGTGAATGACATGCCGTGCTAACGGGTGACTTTAATTACTCTTGTGACCCGAATGATTGCGCCTGTCCTTATGTACGCAGAGAAAGAAATGGAGCTGTTTTATCAAGGGTTACGAAAGATCCAGGGCTTATCGATGCAGGAAATTCATGATTTGCTTCTCGATAATTCACGCGCAATGAATTACCAACTAGCCCAGCAAGAAGTTCGCTTAATCGGATTTATGCATCGTGTGCACTAAAGTTTCTCGCGGGCTTCTATTTGAAACTGTACAGGTTTCGTTTTCTGATCACTGCGTGATGGTCGCTCGGCTCGGAGGCAAGGACCGGTTAAAATTTAGGCTGCAGTGGGCGGTTTGGAAGATATATAGACTCATCGCTTGTAAATGACCAAGAGTTTATTATTATAAGCGCTCACAGCTGTCATCCTGTTTTACTTACAGCCTAGCGTTGTTTGCCGTATGGGAAATGTTCAGGCAGGAAGTATTTGCGATAGCTATTGCAATTTTCTCTGTTAAATAATTTTAGAAAGAAACATAAGGAGCATGGACTTAATACAAGCTTGCGCAACCTGTATGAATTGGCATGTGAAGCACCTGGCTTATATACGCGTATGAAATTGCTACTGTCAAAAAGTCAGTTAAAAGGCGTGATGCGGAACGATGTAGGGGTGCCCTATAGTTCGATCTCGTACCAAGCGTGGTTTGCATTGTGAACGGCTGACACTAGAAGCTTTGCTTGATGAGCGCTGTCATATGATTACAAAGCATATTCCGGGAATTATGTCCAATGGGACCTATAGTGACAGGTATACTAGCGAAGTAATGTCCGTATTTGTTTATTACTACACGGCGTTGTTTAGTGGTACTCCTGATGTACGAAATTCGATTATCGCGAGTTTCACATCCCCAGTGACACCTTTGTCAGAAGGCTGTTCCGTTATTAGCGGCTCTTTCACACAACAGGAGGTTGCTGCGAGGCACGGGCTGTGGACTCGGTGAAGGCTAGGAAATGGGTCTTTATTAAAAGATTTTGACCCAAAAGGAAAGAGGGCCCCAGGCTCTTGGAAGGTACAGGCTGGCTCCCCGAGCAGCCGCTCTCTTCCGCTGCTGGAGGAAGACTCCCCTCGTTGACTCCCGTGCGTTCACTCTGCTCCCTCGAACGCCGTGCCCACGAGACCAAGCAGCGCGTTCACGGGAGGAAGCGTCCCTAGGCGCTGACGGTCGTGTTCTCGAACGCCGTGTCCCCGTGTTCGCGTCCCTCGGCTTTTGCGTTCGCGTTTTCGAACGCCGAACATGAGACCCGCGTCCGCGACGAGGCCGGCACTCTGCGACGCTGAGTACGGGTCGGAACGCGACACAGCACAAACAGTTTCCGGATCTCTGGCCCACAGGCCAGCAGTGTCTTGCAACGTAACAAGGTATAAAACTACAAATCGATCAGTTACCTCTCTAAAAAACGCCTGGTCCTGACGGGATTTCGAGTGAATTTTACAAAGCATTGAAATCCATCCTAACTCCTACCCTGCTGCAGGCTTTTGCGGTGGATTTTGATCTCTTCCACAGTTTTCTGCAAGAAGTAACAGAGTCTTAATTCCGAAAAGTACCGATGAGGAAAAACTGCGCTAGTGGAAGGCTATGACCCACCGTGTTGGAAAATGCGGATAACAAAATTTTGGCTAAAGTTCTATCAGATCGCCTACAATTCACAATGTCGGCTCTCATTGGCCCTCACCAGGCGGGTGGCTCAATTCAAAGTAATTTACACATTGCCCGTACAATTTTCAAAACCTGCTCCTGCTCTCATGATCAACTTGCTTTGATTCAGAACGATCTTGCGAAGGCGCTTGAGCGGGTTCGCCATTCAGTCCTTTTCTCTTCTCGAGCGAGCAAATGTAGGGTCTACATACTTCAAAGGACGCAACTTTGGTATGGAAATTGTTCGACTCGCTTAATTGTTAACAATAATTTGTCAAACCCCGTGCCAATCCGCTCTACTCTAAAGCAAGGCTGTCCGATGTCAGTGTGGCTTTTTGCTCTCTATCTGGATCCGCTTTGTTTGAGTGCTCTAATAGTAATATCCATGACTTCTCGGTTTTGGGTAATACAGTCAAAGTGCATGCATATGGTGACGGTCTTGGATTGACAAGCACATAATTTTTTCTGCATTGACGAGCACCGCACTGACAAAGCTATATCGACAATACATCAGTTTGGCATCGTCTCGGGCGCTCAGATGAATCGCTCCGAAAGTTCGAGCCTGTGGTTTGGTTCATGGGGCTCAACACCACTCCGCTATGCCGGAATAGAATGGTCGTGTGTGCCCACTAAATATCTTACCGTTCTACTTCATGCATTTCAGCCAAGTACACATTACTGGAAAGAGCGGGTTCCGGCCGTTAAGCGTTATGCTCAGAGTTTTGTCCCACACCAGCTTTGGTCGCGCTCAGGCCTGAAACGCTTTTCTCTCTCTCAAAAAAAAACAATATTATGTACTCAAGGCCTTGCGATACGCATTACACAGCGTTTTAATCGAATATTTGCGACTTTTATGTGGGCCATCCAATTTCGAGCCGCTGCGACGTGATTAATCTTTTCAGGCCTGCCAGGAGAATTGGGCTTAGTTCGCCCCATGTAAGACACTTGGTCGCCCGTTTCTTCTTTTTTCGTGACTCTTCCCATCCGACTATTAGAGCATCCTTAAAATTCAATGTCGTGGCCCTGTTTCGAATCTTAGTGCTTCAAATTTTACTGAGCGCCTTTCATAGTCGGAGACAACTCAAGAACGAAGCGGCTTTTCCCCATCAGAGGATCCCCTTCTGGACAGTGGCGTCGGCCGATTCTCGACGCCCTGGTAGCGTGACAATTCAGGGGGAGCGAGGTGAAAGGGGGACAATTCCCTCTCTCGATGAACGGGGATAGCTGCCTACCTGAATTTTCGTGCCGCTCCATGCATTGTCACGCTAGCAGGGTCGTGAGGTTCGGCCGACGTCATTGGCTAGAAGTGGGTCATTTGACGGGGAAAAGCCGATTCGTTCAAGAGTTGTCTTCGGCTATAGGGTTTATGCAGGGAGTTGGTGCATCGGTGGGGTTTTTGACAGTTCGAATTTCAAGAGAGTACTTATATTCTGTTATGCGTGATAGTCTATACAGGGATTTGATAACGATGCTCTTTCCGCCGCCATTGTTTCGTTCTGTGTACTTTAGCCTCAAGGGTCATGATGTGTTAACCCGTAAAACGCCAGTCACTCCTTGCACCAAAACGTTATTTCTTTAAATTACACGCAGAAGCTCTACCTGTTGACACATAGCTCCATAAGAAAAACATTTTTTGCGCCTTCTGTTTAACTGTCGCCTGTGCAATGTGCCTAAAATCATGGGACCCTGCTTTCTGTCCCCTCTAGTGCAGTGCGGCCACTATCTGAATGCTTTGTTAATAACCTGCATATAGCCCCTTCCTGAACATACATAACCTCGTGCAGTAAATACCACGTTGAGAAACAAAGAACTTTTGTATACAGGATGAGTGCTTGTCTCGCAATCTGGAAATCGTGGGTTCAATACCCCACACCTTAAGAATAAATTTTACTTTTATTTGCTGATGACGTCACCGGATTTGTAGACGCTTTTAAGCATGAAATGCTTTTAGCCCCCGTTGTCGGCAGTGTGGTGACGTCACGCCGAGACCGAGAGCCATCATCCGGGCACTGAAATCCACTCATCCGGGCACTGAAATCCACTCATCCGGGCACTGAAATCGAGTCATCCGGGCACTGAAATCGAGTCATCCGGGCACTGAAATCGAGTCATCCGGGCACTGAAATGGAGTCATCCGGGCACTGAAATCGAGTCATCCGGGCACTGAATTCCAGTCATCCGGGCTCTGAAACGAGAACATCCGGGCACCGTACGAGACTTAACGAGATTTAACGAGACTCTCTAAGCCCTCCTACGCGACCGGCATGCAAGCAACGGTTGGTCTCCAAACGAGTCACAAAAAATAACTGCTGCCAGTGCCTTCTCAATGTTTATCAAGATATCAGTCGCGCTGTGCGTTTGATAATGCACGGAATTATAATTTCCGATTTCTAATAACGCCTGCAAAAAGCACATAAATGCCACGTACACTTCGTTGTCGTACGTGATCTCTTAGGGGCTTCGCGCATCGAAGCAAAGCTGCGCAGGTGCACAGGGGCCCGGGGGAGAAGCGCTGCGTTCAATGGGCAAGGCATCGCGCCGAACGGGTGGTGGCGTTCCTCCCTTGCTTTACGGTGCGGTTCGGGTGTCCACCGAGATGGCAGAGAATTACTGCGCCATTTCCTTTCCTCAAAAAACCAAATGGCAAGGCATCGCGCTGAACGGGTGGTGGCGTTCCTCCCTTCCTGTACGGTGTGGTTCGGGTGTCCACCGAGATGACATTAGGCCCGTAAACATTTCATGCTTACTCTACTCTCGGTTACGGGAGAGGCAGAGATTTTTTATCATCCGGGTGTTACCATCTTCCATTTTTATCAGCTGCTGGTGTGTATAAAGAGCAGTGTAAGTCCAGCGCTGTGTGTGTGTGTCTCTATCTTTCAGTCCGTGTCTTTTAAGCGCAGGTATATTTCAATATGGTAAACCAACTCGCCCAAAAAACCACTCTGCATAGTATATAGACTGTCTATAGACAAAAGTCTGCTAAAAGTGTATGGTCATAAATCTATAGATTCTCTATACACCGTCTGAGCATTATTTGTATTGCCTATTAAGTGTTCTCTAGGATTTATCTATAGAGAGTCTATAGACTTTATAGACAGAAGTCTATGGACAGTGTATAGACTGTTTAAAAATTTTTTTGTAAGGGTTTGCGTGTTTCATCTGCTCTTAGTTGTTTTTATCCGTGAATAATGAACCAACGGTACCAGCAAGGGGTTATACCTATGCTATACACATTTTTTCACTTCCCCTCAGCTGCTCCTGGCTGCACTCGCAATGGGCGTCACAGCGGCCATCGGAGGTACGTTCACATTCCAGGGACACCTCGCAAAGAAGATCATCGACTTGTACGAGAAAGGTGACATCGCCGGAGCTCGCATCCAGCAGGTGAGATCTTCGTTTCCGCCATACAGCCGTATAGTATCAGGGCTAACGGTAATCCATTGCTCAGAGCCGCCGCGGTGGCTCAGCGGCTATGGTGCTCGACTGCTGACCCAAAAGACGCGGGTTCGATCCCGGCCGCGGCGGCTAGAATTTCTTTGGAGGAGAAATTCTAGAGGCCCGTGTACTGTGCGATGTCAGTGCACGTTAAAGAACCCCAGGTGGTCGAAATTTCCGGAGCCCTTCACTACGGCGTCTCTCATAGCCTTAGTCGCTTTGGGACGTTAAACCCCATAAAAACCTAAAAACCAAAATCCATTGCTCAGACTGCTTAATGTTTAGTAATGCTCTGAGCAGAGCATTCCTGAACCGAGTTAAGCAGAGCATTCGGGAACAAAATTAAGCTTGTAATTAGTGGTGCACCTGAAAATGAAAGCATATAACAGACATAGCATCACAGTAATCACTTGGAGGGCCGAAGCTTAGATGCTAAGCAGACAGCTGGGAATAAGCCTATAAGCCGTGGTAGCTCAGTGGCTTTGGCGTTCGGCTGCTAATCCCAAGGTCTTGAGTTCAATCCCAGCCAGGTGTGTTGCTGGGCGAGTTGTTTGGGGTAAATCTTGAGAAAAACAGCGCTTGCAGACAAAGGACCAGAACGAGAAGGACACACAACTGCGCTGGTCCTTTGTCTGTGTCGTGTCCGGTCGCTGTGTTGAATGCAGCGAAAGACGCACACGGTACTTTAAGACTTCGTTTATTTAAAGCCGATGAGGGTGCGACCAGCGTCGACCGAGGCAGGAGCCGAACTGGCCGCCCGAAGAAAGGAGGGAGCGGAGAAGCGTCCACGGGAGGGAGTGGCTTCCCAAAACAGGAGGAGGATGCGGGGGCGCACCATGGGGGGGCATCTGGCGACAGCGTGCGACGAGGGGCAAGTGGTCGTTAGGAGGAGGATGCGAGTGGTCGTTAGGAGGAGGATGCGAGTGGTCGTTAGGAGGAGGATGCGGGGGCGCACACACACAAAAGCAATAAGGGGACACAACACTTCCTTCCCCCTTAGAAAGTTGCCTGGTATCGTGCAGGGGGTCGGCGCTCACGCGTGGAGGCGCGCTGGCTTTGTGCGCTCGGGGGAGAAACACTTGTAGGCTGGCTGTTGTTCGCTGTGTCTCCTAGGTCTGTCCTGGGCGAAGTCTCTTCTTCCGGGAAGAGGTGCCAGGCTATGTGGGAAGATGGTGCACGTGTTCTCTCCGCTGGCGGACAGCTCTCAGACGGCGTCGTAAATCTACGCAGCTGGTTGAGATGTCGGCGTGCTACTGTGCCATGTATGTTGACGAGCCAAGAGCGCAGGCCTATGCGTCTGACAATTGTAGCTTCCTCCCAGCGTGGCTTTTTCAGAAACTGTCGGGCGAGGACGCGCTGCCCCTCATTAAGCGTGCCGCAGCGCGGAATTGCTTTTAGAGCGCAG
The DNA here is from genome assembly GCF_055824585.1 of Amblyomma mixtum. Lineage (NCBI taxonomy): Eukaryota > Metazoa > Arthropoda > Arachnida > Ixodida > Ixodidae > Amblyomma > Amblyomma mixtum. Next base: position 265,401,450 of record NC_143013.1, on the reverse strand, counting down.
CTCTTTGGCGTCCGTTCCTGGGTTTCGCGTCGGCGTCGGCGTCGGCGTCGGCCTCGTAACCAGCTCCGCCCCCAATGTCACGCTTTTCAATTGGTCGAAATGCTCGTGACGTCACAGTGCGCGAATTTCAAATGGGGCCAATTGTACTTTGGCTAGTAACCATGCAACCAATCAAAGGGATCGTATAGTGATGCTGCAACTAAGTTGGACTGAGTTTAGTTAATTGCTTAATTAAGTAATTAGCCTAATTAATATAGAGGAGAATGAAGAGGTCAGAAGAAAAGAAAAGAAAGACGCGCGCCGCAGCGACAACAGCGTCCGCGGAAGGAGACGCTGCTGAAGTACGAAGCCGCGTTCCCTCCACCACCACGCACTAAGTAAGACGTTGCTCGTTTCATATACGTTGTGTCGAACATCCTAGACAGTTCCAACAATTGACAGGTTAATGACAGAACACGATGGATAGAAATACAATAATATAAATATGAAATAGCCTAATTAACCTTTCTAGTTAGACCGCATAAATCAATAAAACCGAGAACGAAATTGGTCGAGTTGGGGAATCGAACCAGGGTCTCCGGAGTGCGATACGAGCACGCTAGCCACTCCGTAATGCCAGCTGAATGGTTTGGAATGAACAAAGGCGCGTCTAGCTAATACGGCGTCTTCGTTCACTCCCATCTTCCCCCTTTCCCTTACGGCGAGGTGCAGGTGTCCACCCAGATATGCGAGAGAGATACATTTCCTTTCCTCAAAAAATAAATTTACCGTCCAGCAAGGCGTACAGCCGAATTGGCGATGGCGTTCTGTGGACTCCCTGGCAGCGTTGCAAGACGCTGTCGCGTTCCACTCTTACAGGCGAAGCTTAACATGTTAACCACACATCAGTAACACACGCAGACAGCCAATGGACGCGTCATTCGCTGGCAGCACTTGATTCATCATTCACAACCACATTCTTAACGTACGCTCCCTTGCCGCACATGCCAAGGACGTACACCACGATCACATTCTGGGCCATTCCTCTGTACTTTGCTTTGCTGAGACCTGGATGGATCCCGAAGAGCCTCTCGAAATCATAGATTTCCTATACTGCTGTGGTGCTCGCAGAGACCACAACAGAGCGGCGGGAGTCGCTATCTACTTGCGCACAGGTCTCTCTGCAATACCAGTCGAAATGTTTGGCACGTCACATGAAGTTGGCGAACTGTGCGCCGCAAAGTTGCCCAACGGCTTGCTGGTAGTAGCTGCCTACTTCGCCCCTACCGCACTCACGAAAGACGTCGTGCACTTCCTGCAACTCGCATTAACCGTCCATCGATCCACACCGATGTTAGTAGTGGGGGACTTTAATGTTGACATAAAGACAAACAGCAATTTCCTAACACTTATGCGGGAGAACATCCCGTTCCTCTCGCTCGTAACGCGTCCCACGGCTGTGACAACCTCGCGAGGCACTTGTATAGATCTCGTCTTTGAGAATCAAGCATTGCTGTACCAATTCGAACATATATCACTCTATTTCTCCGACCACAAAGCTTCCTTCATGACTGTCAAGAACTGTTAGTGGAGTCTTTGTTAAAGGAATACGTGTGAAAAATAAAAAAAAAAATTCTGTGATAGCGCATACATGTGTTGCTCGATTTCTTTGCCTCAATCTATCGAAAAGGTGAAACAGCTTTTTTGCTGCGCTCAAATTTCGCATTAGGAAGTAACGTAATCGTCGGTAAATTTTTTTTTTCTTCCCGGAACGTCTCTGCCTTTGGCTCGGGGAGGATGGCTGTGAGCTGGGTTCGCATTTCACGCTCGAACATCATTTTCGAGGGGGTCTCGCCTGTTGTGCTCTGAACCGTCGTGTGCTGCTTGAAGAGAAAGCGCGCAAGGCGGCGCTGCAGCGAGCCTGTCTGATCTCTTTCAAGGGCGCGTTTTAGCTCGGCTACGTAGCGCTCGGCTTGTCCGTTTGTCGCTGGGTGGTAGGGGGCCGATGTAACTGATGAGATCCCGTTGTCGCGATAAAACTTGAGGATCTCCGCAGACACAAACGGTGTTCCGTTGTCCGACACTACCTTGCGCGGCAGGCCGAACGTTGCAAATAGTGATCGGAGGTTGTCAATGACTGCTGCCGAAGTCGTCTGTCCCATTTGCCTTATCTCAAGCCACTTTGTGTAGGCATCTACGACCACAAGGAAAGTGCAGCCCTCAATTGGTCCTGCAAAATCAATGTGCAATGTGTGCCATGGTGTGTCTGGCTTTTCCCATTCTGGGACAGGAGCTTTCGGCGGGGCGCTCCGGCTGCTCTGGCAAGGCTTGCATTCTCGCACCACTGTTTCGATGTCGTTGTCAATGCCAGGCCACCACATGTAGCTTCTGGCACACTTTTTCATTGCAACGATGCCCCGATGTCCGGCGTGGATGAGAGACATAGCTTGTGCGCGTAGTTCTCTCGGCATCACAACTCGGGACCCAAATATGATGCAGCCGCGATGGGTGCTCAACTCTGTAGCTCGCCTGCGGTAAGCGTCGAAGTTGTCCCCTTTGAGTTTATGCACGTTGCCTTGTTGAACAGCTGTGTAAACTAGCCGGAGAGCTGCGCACTTCTGCGTATACATGCTGCAACTGTGCCTGCTGTAAGCGGAGGTTCTGGCAGTGCTTCGAACATCAGAACGTCTCCTGGTGGAAATGGTTCGTCAACAGTTGCGTCTAGTGGCAGACGGCTTAGCGCATCGGCGTTTTGATGTTTACTCCCATTGCGGTAGACCAGAGCGTAGTCGTACGCTGAGAGTTTGATGCACCAACGTGTCATTCGCGGAGACAAGGTTGGTGGCATAGGCCTTTGTGGTCCCAGAATGCCCAATAGCGGTCGGTGATCGGTTATAAAGGTCACCTTCCGGCCGGCAATGTACTGGTGAAAATGTGTCGCCGCGTAGACGATGGCTAGCCCTTCTTTGTCAAGTTGCGCGTAGTTGCGTTCTGCTTGCGACAACGTACGTGAGGCGAAGGCGATGGGAGCTTCCCTTCCTTGCTCGTCAGTTTGCGATAGAACCGCGCCGACTCCGTACGGTGATGCGTCGCAAGCCAACAGCAGAGGCTTCCTTTCGTCGTAGTGGCGGAGGACTGTACATCTTCGAATCAGGTCTTTCAGGGCATCGAATGACTGCTGATGGCGTGGCGACCATGTCCATGTCACATCTTTCCGAAGGAGTTGGTATAAGTCGTTGGCCACGGTAGCTCTTTGTTCCAAGAACCGGTCGTAGAACGTCAAGAGTCCGAGAAAAGCCTGTAGCTCCTGCTTGTTTGTTGGAGCTCGTGCTTCTGTGATCGCTCGCACTTTGTCCTCGGTAGGGTGAATGCCTTCCGCATCAATTCGGTGTCCCAGAAATTGCACCTCTGGCACCGCAAAACAGCACTTCGATTTGCTTATGCACAAATTAGCGTTTGCTAGCCTTTCGAGAACGAGCTCTAGGCGCACTGCATGCTCTTCAGTGGAAGTGCCACTGATGATGACATCGTCAAGGTAGACACAAACTCCTGGGATGCCCTGAAGCACTGTCTCCATGAATTTTTGAAATATGGCCGGGGCTGCAGCTACGCCAAAAGGCAGTCGCTTGACTTTGTACAAGCCTTTCAGTGTGTTAATTGCCAATAATTCAGCAGTTGACTCGCTCACCTTCAGCTGCTGATACGCCTGGGTGAGGTCCAATGTGCTGAAGACTCTTGCGCCACGTAGTACACTGAATACTTCTTCAGGTGTCGGTAGCGGGTAAGAGGACGCTTTAGTCGCAAGATTGACGGTGCTCCGGTAGTCTCCGCAGAGGCGTATGGTTCCGTTCTTCTTGCGAACTACGACAAGTGGTGTGGCCCATTCTGAATGCTGCGTCGGCTCGATGACACCTTGCTGCTCCAGTTTGTCCAACTCTTTTTCAACTGAATCTCGGAGAGCAAACGGCACCGGCCTGGCCTTCAGAAATTTGGGTTGCGCGTTGTCCAACAACTCCAGTGTGACCGGGGGCCCTTCGTTTCCTGGAATCTCTTCCGAGAATACTCTTTCGTATTTCTCTTGCAGTTGCTCAACCATGTTCTGGCTCGGCGTCTGGTGTATGCCGCATATCATCACGCCTAGTGGAGAAAACCAGTTTCTCCCTAGAAGGCTTGATCATGTGCCCTTCACAACAAGCAGAGGTAGCGTATGGGTCTGGCCGTTGTAGTTAACCTGCACGTTGGCAGAGCCCAATAGTGGCAGATTCTGTCCTGACCACGTTCGCAGGTGCGTGTCGTCTTGTTGCAGGGCGGGTGCGTCAGATGGCCATGAAGTTCGGAACGTGTCCTCACTGATCAGAGTACAGGCTGCGCCGGAGTCCACCTCGAACTTAATCAGCTGGTGATGTACGCTTACTTCTGTAAAAATCTTCGGTCGCGTGCCGAGATTCATGGTGTTCAGGTCGTACAACACAGATGGTGTTGCTGATGTTGTTCCATGGAGATCAGATAGCGGCGTATTCTCTGAGGCGTTGACGCTGTGATTAGGCTGGGAAGGTGACTTTATCTTGGCAAGTCTCCGTTTCGTAATGCATGCTCTTTCGATATGCCCTCGCTTGTGGCAAAAATTACACGTGGCTGACTGGAATCGACATCCCTGGGGGTTGTGTTGGTCGTCACACCGCCAGCAGCGTTGTGCCTTTTTGACCGATTTTACAACAACAGAAGGCTTGCGCACCTGGTTGCTTGTCTGGTGTACCGGCTCGGTGTTCCGGCGAATCCCTCTCTGCTGGTGACCGGCGCTCTCCGCTCGAACGGCGATGTCGTAAGCTTTGCTGAATGTGAGGTCCTTCTCAGCGAACAGGCGCTGCTGCAGTGACTCGTCACTCAGTCCGCACACAAATCTGTCGCGTAACATCACGTCCAAGGGAAGCATGGTGGTGTTAGCAGAAGAAGCTGCGTCTCCCTCCTGCCCGGTAGCTGTTGTCGACAGCGTTCCAAAATTGCAGTCGGCAGCGAGCTTCTTGAGCGCGGCTACGTAGGCGCTCACAGTTTCTCCTCCCAGTTGATCTCGTCGTTGGAAGCGAGCCCGGCTGTAGACCTCGGATGGCCTTGGGTCGTAGTGCTTTTGCAGCGCTTTTACGATGTCGTCGTAACACTGCCGCTGGTGTGCTTGGCTGAATAAGGGCGCAGACAGTATCGTAGGTCTGCTCCCCGCACAGCGTCAGCAGGTTGGCCCTCTTCAAGGCTGGGTCTGTGATGTTGTTAGCTTCAAAGTAGAACTGAAGGCGTCCAACCCACGATGACCACGATGAGCCGTTGAACTCTGGTATCTGATTGGGAAACCCTCGCGTAGCCATGGCTTGTCAATAGCGTTGCGTAGCGCGGGTCGAATCCACTTTCTCGTCGCCACTGTCGTGTCCGGTCGCTGTGTTGAATGCAGCGAAAGACGCACACGGTACTTTAAGACTTCGTTTATTTAAAGCCGATGAGGGTGCGACCAGCGTCGACCGAGGCAGGAGCCGAACTGGCCGCCCGAAGAAAGGAGGGAGCGGAGAAGCGTCCACGGGAGGGAGTGGCTTCTCAAAACAGGAGGAGGATGCGGGGGCGCACCATGGGGGGGCATCTGGCGACAGCGTGCGACGAGGGGCAAGTGGTCGTTAGGAGGAGGATGCGAGTGGTCGTTAGGAGGAGGATGCGAGTGGTCGTTAGGAGGAGGATGCGGGGGCGCACACACACAAAAGCAATAAGGGGACACAACAGTCTGCAAGCGCTGTTTTTCTCAAGGTGCAATCCCAGCCGCGGCGGCCGTACTTCAATGGAGGTGAAATACGAAAAGCCCCATGCTGTGCGATATCAACGCATGTTAAAGAATTCCGGGAGGTCTGAATTAATCTGAAGCCCTCCACTATAGCGTACCTCAAATCCGTCGTTTCAAGGACGTTAAACCCCACAATTTGCGCGTTACAGGGTAAGACTAATAAGAGCACAGCGAGAAGCACGGGCAAGGGAATAGCCTCGAGCTAACTTCGGCGAGTCCTGTAATCTGCAAAACGTGGAACACGTGGTACTTTAGAGCTACAAAGTGGGCAACAGTGGAAAGAAAGCATAGTTAATAAGCGGGAGAGGGTGATTGATGTGAAGATAAGGTTTGGAAACGATGTCAGGAATCGGGTGGCCGCTGCCTTGGAGGGTAAGACTAATTAGGGATCAATAGGAGAGGCATTCTATCAAGCATCGAGCTTCAACTGGCTGTTGTTGATAATGATATTAATGCAAAAGCATTATATCCATGGCTCTTCAGCAGCGAAGCCCGGCGGCACTGTCGGTGTCCTGAAAAAGTGGTACACAGTCCCAATGACGCCACCATGGTCTCATATGACATATTGTCAGGCTATTTAGGATGACTTTTATCTTATGCTCAATTGCTGACGTCATGCGCGGTACCACGGTTACGTCATCTGGAATTTTTGGGACCACTGATGCTGGTCAACGCCGACGCGGGGTTTCGTTTCCAATGAACCACATATAGCTTTCGAATTAAAAAAAAATCGAGTAGGTTCTGGCAATCCCAAACTCGGCCGCCGCAGGCCAATGAGCAGACTGGGCTAGACCCAACAATGAATCCACTTCCGTTTCATGTTTCAACGCAGAAGTTAGCCTTCACCTTCACAGTTTCTACGTTCGCGTCCGAATTCTGAGCCCATATATATATACGCGTATATATATGTATATATTGCGAGTTCGTTGCTATTATAAGATAGAACGCCTCGATGCCAGCGTCGCTAACAAATTTTTATTCGAAATAAGTCTGCACTACTGGCAGCACTATATACTGGACGACTTCATGTTTCAATGATGCGAAAAAGCTACTTTCTGCAAAGAAATTAGGGTCTTTCTAGATTCAGTTCGCCCCCGTGAATGGTGCTGACTGAAGTCGCCACGATATTTCTGGGTATTTCACTCACTCTAAATGGGAACACAACTTCTCAAAATTACGAGGAACTTTAGTGGCTAAAGTGGTGAAAGGCGAAAGCCTGAGTGCTGCATTCTGCTACGCGATTGTTCACTGCACATTTTGTTGGTGCATTAATTAACTGCCAATTAATGACGCTTAATCTTCGCCTTTAGGAGTGGAACACGACAGCGTGTTGTAGCGCTGCCACGGAGTCCAAGGAACGCCACCACCCGTTCGGCGCGATGCGTTGCCCTTTGAACGCAACGCTTTTTGAGGAAAAGAAATGGGGCTGTAATTCTCTGTCATCTCGGTGGACACCTGAGCCGCACCGTACAGGAACGGAGGAAGTGTGAGTGAAAGAAGAAAGGGGGGGCGTAATGAAGAAAATGAAAATTGTATTTGAGGAAAGGAAATGCGCATTAACTGTCTCACATATCTCAGTAGACACTAGTCGAAAATTGTATTTAAGGAAAGGAAGTAAATGTCTCACATATTTCGGTGGACACCCGTCAAAATTCGCGCGCGGTGACATCACGACAATTTGGACCAATCTGAAACGCGGACAAATACGCCTTGCTCGACAGTAAATTGGTTTTTGAGGAAAGGAAATGTATCTGTCTCTCATATCTCGGTGGACACCTTAACCTCGCCGTAACGGCAAGAGAGGAAGATGGGAGTGAACGAAGACACCGTATTCACTAGATGCACCTTTGTTCATTCCAAACCATCGAGCTGGCATGGCGGAGTGGAAGCCGTTCTGTGCGGATGCATCAACATGCTCCTTGCTGGAAACAGCGCATCGGCCGTTGGCCGAGGTCTTCCGACGTCTCAGGACACGGACTAGTACAAAGTTGTCCTTTCCCGATTGCCTACCGGTAATGTTGTCCTTAATACCGTTTTCCTGCATGCTGACCTTAAGGGTCGCCCGTACCGAGCACCTGACTTCCGTGACGCACTCGCACAGATATTGGATCTCCGGGAAATTTTGTGCGTTGGTCAATACCAAATGAGCCACGTGTGGATGGTTACCTGCGAGAGTAGTTCTTCCAAGCTGAAGCTTGTTAACAAAGCGGAGTTTCCTGTCAAAGGACTGAAGTGCATGGTGTTTGACCCGGATACTAAGAACGTCAAGGTTAAGCTCCTTTGGCTTCCCCGCTATATGAAGCACCGGGGGATGTGGAAGCATTAGAGCCTTACGGCACGATTCAGTCTACATGTGGAGCGTGAAAAGGGGCGGTGCCCAGGGATGGAGCTTATGGAAACGGCGAACCGTGAAATCTCCCTCACACTCAAGGATGGAGTGTCAGCAAGCACCATTCCACACACACTTAATGTTTATGGCGTGCAGGCATTAGTCCTTATCCCAGGGAGACCTCCACTGTGCCTCCGATGCAGCCGGGTTGGACACGTACGGCGCCAGTGTCGCACGCCTCGATGCACCCAGTGCCGACGCTTTGGCCATACTGTGGAGAACTGCGTCTTGAGTTACGCTGACAGGCTGCGTCAAGGCCAGTGGTGACGGGAAGATGACGTGGCATCAGAACACATCATGGATGTGTCTGAGGTTGTCGACGCGATCGGAGAACTAAGTCGTGAGCATCGAATAGATGGGGAAGAGAAGACTTCAACCCCTCCAATCAACACGGAATCTGAGGCGACTGGCCATCTAGCATCCGCGCCTCCAGAACGAAAACCGCCGGACCCGGGCCCCCCCGTGAGTGCTACAGAGACTGCTGTGCTTGCTGCACAGGAACACCTCGTCGCCACAGGACAACGTCCGGATATGCCTCCTGGGGAGTCAGTCGAGGCGATACAGCCAGTGAATGCTCGCCGATCCTCCTCTGTTGCCGATTCTGCTTCGTCGTTGGAGGGTAACGGTGAGCCGTGTGTGGCGTCGATCTCTGGCGTGTCCGGTTCTCTGTCGACTGTCAGTGTGGCAGCCAGTGATGTGCTCCCCTCGGGTTCGTGGGCTGAGGCCTTGGCTGTCTCAGAGGATGACATGGACAGCTCCGCACCTTTGAAACGTCCAGCAGATGCTTTGAAACGTTTGAAACGTCCAGAGAGACGAGCACGCTATCCACTCCGCCATGCCAGCTCGATGGTTTGGAATGAACAAAGGCACGTCTAGTGAATACGGTGTCTTCGCTCACTGCCATCCTCCTCCCTTCCCTTCCGGCGAGGTTTAGGTGTCCACCGAGATATGAGAGAGAAATACATTTCCTTTCCTCAAAAACCAATTTACCGACGAGCGAGGCGTAGAACCGAATGGGCGATGGCGTTCTATGGACTCCCTGGCAGCGTTGCAAGACGCTCTCGCGTTCCACTCTTAGAGGCGAAGCTTAACATCTTAACCAGACATCAGTGACCACACTTTAGGTCAAAAAAGTGCACCCCCCCCTGGATTTTGACGGGTGTCCACCGAGATATGTGAGACAGTTACTGCGTAATTTTCTTTCCTCAAATACAATTTTCATTTTCTTCATTACGGGCCATCTTCGTCTTTCTTCTTTGACTCCCACTTCCTCCGTTCCTCTACGGTGCGGTTCAGGTGTCCACCGAGGTGACAGAGATTTACTGCGCCATTTCCTTTCCTCAAAAACCGTTGCGTTTAAACGGCAAGGCATCGCGCCGAACGGGTGGTGGCGTTCCGTGGACTCCCTGGCAGCGCTACAACACGCTGTCGCGTTCCACTCCTAAAGGCGAAGCTTAAGCTGAAGCTTAATTAGCAGTTAATTAGTATTCAGGCATTAATAAGTAATTAACCATTAATTAGTGATTTGTCATCACTTAGTCATTAGTACTCAATTACATGTGACGCCACCAGTGCCACAGAAGCACTGAAAGTGGTGCGGAAAACGCTTTCGCCTCTACGCACTTTAGACAGTCAAAGTGCCCCCTGAATTTTATGTGGTTTGACTGGAATAATTAGGCTAATTGGTCTTTACCATTGTTCTAATGCAACCATCATGTCCTGTCACTCACCTGTCAAGTGATGGAACTCTCTAGAATGTTCGACATTGGCATATGCCCATATAAGGCATGCATCCGAAATGCGGACACATTTGCTAACACGCCTTGGTCACAACAGCATGAGGCATTAAAGGGTGTCGCCTTAAAAGAAAATTCACTTTGACTGCCTAAAGTGCGTAGAGGCGAAAGCGTTTTCCGCACCACATTGCCTATGTGACACTGGCGACGTCACCACTGGATGACGTCACATATAATTGATGACGAAGTAATGACAAATTACTAATTAATGACTAGTTCCTGATTAATCATTCACTACTAATTAACTGCTAATTAATGACGCTTAAGCTTCGCCTTTAGTAGTGGAACGCGACAGCGTGTTGTAGCGCTGCCAGGGAGTCCACCGAACACTACCATCCGTTCGGCGCGCGATGCCTTGCCCTTTGAACGCAACGCTTTTTGAGGAAAGGAAATGGCGCTGTAATTCTCAGTCATCTTGGTGGACACCTTAACCGCACCGTACAGGAAGGGAGGAAGTTGGAGTGAAAGAAGAAAGAGGGGCCGTAATGAAGAAACTGAAAATTGTATTTGAGGAAAGGAAATTACGCAGTAACTGTCTCATATCTCGGTGGACATTCGTGTAAACGCGGACACATCTATCGACACGGCTGCCGACACGGACGCAGACACGGCTGCCGACACGGATTGCTAACGACAGCATGAAGCATTAAAGGCTTTCGCCTTAAAACTGTGTCGAGGCTAGGTATCGAACAAGGGCATTTGAAGTGGAGACTCTACCACTCTGCCACGAAGGCTCTTTTTTTTTTCTTTATTGCCTGGCTTTGACACGCAACATTCAGGGTTTGTGCATGAATAAAGGCGCATCTAGTGAATGCATGGGTTTCATAAATAAAATGAAAGATATAAAAACAAAAATAAGAAAAGAAACAGAAATAAAAAATATATAAAATCAGTGCGCCAGGAAACGCCTTGAAGCACTTTAGAGAGCCAAAGTGCCGCCTAAATTTTAGTCATTAGTCATTAATCAGTAATTATGCATTAATTAGTAATGTGTCATTACTTAGTAATTAGTACTTAATTGCGTGCGACGTCATCCAGTGGTGACGTCACCAGTGCCACAGAGGCAGTCAAAGTGTTGAGGAAAACGCTTTCGCCTCTACGCACTTTAGACAGTTAAAGTGCCCCCTGAATTTTTTTGGTGGTTTATATGTATAGTTAGCAAATGAGCGCTAGCAGTATATAGAGGAGGCACGCACGCGTCAATTGATTTAATATGGCTGCGTTACGGAAGACTGCTTGTATCGAACTTATTTTCAAATTTCACTATAAACTCGCGATTGTCTGTAGACAGCGGTACCGTCGTGTGAGCCAAACAGCAGTTTCGTTTCTTGAAAGTGCAGTGGAATAAACGATACCAAGAAGAAATCGCTGCCTGGCATTTGAAAAGGCGGCGAGAAAAACCGAGCAGTAGGCGATCGAAAAGCGCTTTAAAGAGAATTTAAAGTCTGTAACATCGGTGATGAACACTCTTGCAGTAAAAGCTGCAAGCTAAAAACGCTTTATTTTTTTTTTTTTGCATTTAGCACTACAGGCAAGCAAGAGTCAATTTATCAAGCTGACGAAACAAGTTAGAAAAGTGTTCGAATGAATCGAGTCACGAGTCTGAACAGATAAAGCTGCGCACTTTTCAATTTTTTCATTGTCATAAACTTTATTAATCATGCGAGGCATTTAATGCGCATATATATTTGTATTGTTGCTTACACAGGTGGAATGCGAGGATATTGAGGTCGCCGTTTTCCACGCGTTGTCTTTTCCGAACAATGAAGTGCCCTTTTGCCCTCACTTTGCTCGTAAGCATTCGATGGTAAGCATAAATGTAAGGCCGCTATACGATACAATTACAATTCTTTTCGTTCGACTTCCTTGCCCGCCCGCCTGTACGATTGATTGCGTCAGAGAGTGCATAAGGAACTACAAAATATATCGCAATAAAATTGAATTCGATTGAAATAAACCCCCTCCCTCCCTGTGGGTAAAAGGGCACCATATCACATGCCATAATAATGCTTGCAATTACACAGGCGCAGTGACACACAGCGGCCCTTCTGTGTCATTAGCTTCTAAATATCCGCGTGGCAGCGTTAAAGAGAGCGAAAGCTGCACTCCTCTCGTACAAAGCTGAAGGTCACGTGGCTATGAAATCTGACCTTCAAACCTCGTCTTGCTAGGCTTACTGACCTCTTATCACTATCGGTCCAGCCGGGTTGAACCACAGCTAATTTTTTTACACCAAAAGTGTGGCGACATCTGAATGCGCCGGCGAACCAGGCAACGAAAACGAAGGGGATCGGATCGCACTAATCCTTATCAGGGTGTTTTAGAAGAGGGGGACACTATCAATAAAAGAGATAGGGGAACAGCGGGGTACAAGTGCGCATGCGCAGAACAATAACCCGAGATGCGTTATTGTTCTACGCATGTGCACTGGCGCCCCCTATTCTCTAGCTATCACCCTAATCGACAGGGTCCCCCTGTTCTCAAGCTCTCTATTGTTTGCAGTGCCGCCGCTACGTGTCGTCGATTTCTAGAACATCGCGTCAACACTGGGCGATCAACTGGACCAAATATCTGCAAAGGAAGGGTGAAGAGGATGAAAATATCAGCCAACGTTTAAATTTGCTCTCGCTGAATTTCGAGGCTTATAGCGGAAACTCAATTACTCGTCATTTGCATGCGTTTGTACGTACGCAGTTTTGCCCAGTATAATGCACCCGTACTCAATTTCTGCATCAGCATCCGTCGGAACGTAGACCTGCCGAATTTTTTTGTTTTTACTCTTCGGCATCGCCTGAAACGACGGCACGTCATCGTAATAGTGATGACGCCTGGGACGCTCCGTCTGTGACAGAAAGGGTGAAAGATGGGTGAGGGAAGGCTGAGAGAAAGAGGCAGGACTCTGGATTAATTTAGACCGCCTGAGGTTCTTCAACGTTGACCGACAATACGCTCAACACACTGGCGTCTTCGGCATTTTCCCTCAATCGATGTGCGGCAGTCGCAGCCGGGATTCGATCCCGCTACCTCGGGCTCGGCAGCCAAATGCATGACCGTGCTGCGCCATCGCGCGTTGGCGGGAGCTGGAGACAGCGCGTTCGGCTGAGCCGTCGAGGTGATGTTAGCGTTCTTCCAGGATTCCGGTACACTCGAAGTCATAAGGCGTTGCGTACGCAGGGCGGCTAGTTTATTTTAAGGCGAAAGCCTTTAATGCCTCATACTGTCGTGACCAAGACGTGTTAGCAAATGTGTCCGCGTTTCGGGTGCATGCCTTATATGGGCATATGCCATTCGATACCCAATCGATACTTAATCGGGTGCAATCGAATACATCGGAACATGATATAAAGGGATTTCATGATTACATCATTGTATTTAATGACTAAATGACTGATTTGTAATTAGTAGTAGTTAAGAAGTGGCATGTGGGACTGTGCACTGCGCCTGTACCTTAACACTAATTAATCAGTGTACTTATTAAGGTAACGTTAACTATCACTAACCATACATTAGCTAGTATCACGAAATGTGCGTCATGTTTAACTATCATTAACCATCGTTAATAGTTAGACGTTTATAGACGTTTCATAGACATTGTATCGAACATTATAGATAATTCCATGACTTGGCAGGTGAGTGACAGGACATGATGGATGGCATTAGAAAAATAGTAAAGACCAAGTAGCCTAATTAACCTTTCTAGTCAGACCACCTAAATAAATAAAACCGAATAGGAAATTGGTCGAGTTGGAATCGAACCAGGGTCTCCGGAGTGCGAGACGAGCACGCTAACCACTCCGCCATGCCAGATCGATGGTTTTGAATGAACAAAGGCGCGTCTAGCTAATACGGCGTCTTCGTTCACTCCCATCTTCCTTCCTTCCCTTACGGCGAGGTTCAGGTGTACACCGAGATATGCGAGAGAGATACTTTTCCTTTCCCCAAAAACCAATGTACCGTCGAGCAAGGCGTAGAGCTGAATGGGCGATCGCGTTCTGTGTAGTACTCTCTGACAGCGTTGCAAGGCGCTGTCGGGTTCCACTCTTAGAGGCGAAGCTTAACACCTTAACCACACATCTGTGACACAAGCAGCAACACTGTGCTTACGTCTTTCGCCTCACCGCACTTTAGGTAAACAAAGTGCTCCCCTGAATTTTTAGCAAAATCTCCCTATCGTCCTTCAACATATCTGTTGCTGTAATGTAATTGGTGTAATGTAATTTTACTTATGCTCAGACATTTTTATTGGATTCCTTTTTGTTTTAGCTGAGAAAAAAATCTTTGAAGTTGGTGTTGCTAACAATACTGGTGATTGCTGCCCGTAATGCCACTGCCTTGCGTGGCACCCTTTCGCCATTTCATAAGAGGCAAATTCAGGCCATTTTGGGTTCTACTTTCCAAGCTGGCCAGGAGAGCTGCAGAATACACTTGCTTCCTACCGGACGAAGTGGATTCGAGTTCTGTATCAGTACATTTGTGTACCCTCAATCTTATCCATGCGGGGTTGAGTTCCGCGATAGAATGCATGTGTCATGTTCGCGCTTTTGTATAGCATCTGGTCTTGTTTTTTTTTTTTTTGCCTGTATAGATTACAGCTAGCTCGCCGTCGCGGTTTATTCCAATCTCTTGCCCCGTGGGCTTCCGTTCGGAGCGCAAATCCTAATCCACAAGACTTGCACGAGATACGCACTCACTAAGAACGGGACTGTCAAATGGCAGTTCACTAAGAAAGCCACACGCCAAGAGCTTCTCGCGGGCAAGAATGACTACCTGAACAAAGATGCCGACGACCATGCAAGCGACAACAGTCACGTGTACACGTGTGCAAAGTGTAACACTGGTGCCCGCACATC